>NC_061508.1:305143118-305192680 GCF_022539505.1 Lolium rigidum
TACGACGATTTAGGGTTTTCACCGCATAATCGGATCATCCTACTCCAGGTTGGGCCTCGCGGCCACGCACGGTGCTCGTAAGCCGATCCTAAACAAGGCCTAAAAACCAACATGAAGTTGATCCTCGGAACATCCTGTTTAGGACTTGCGAACGCCACCCTACGTGCCACTGGATCCTCCCCCTTTGTAAGGCCTAACTATTGCGGATATTAAACTAATCCTTGTAGAACAAGGAGCAATCGTAACGGATCAGATCTACTAAATAATGATCAAGCGGGGTGCCGCCCCCACACCTGAGATAGGTGTGAGGGCGGCTAGATATGCAAGGGTTGCACTACGTAAGCATGCTTAAACGAAGAACAAAGCTAACCCTAACACATCTAATGATAACTACGTTGCTCGCCATCAAAAGCGCTTCGATACGAGCAACGCATGAACAACGTGGGGCTTGTCTGCCTAGATCGCAAGATGCGATCTAGGCAGCATGTCGCTACCTGATAGAAACCCTCGAGACGAAGGAGTTGGCGATGCGCCGAGATTGGTTTGTTTTGGGGTTGAACGTGAGTTGTTGTTTATTCCATAAACCCTAAGTACATATTTATAGTCCAGGGGACTTTCTAATATGGGCGTGCACCAAACCGTGCACGAGTAAGATTCTACTTTCTAAACTAAGATGCGATCTAATATTTTACAGATACAAGGGCAATTAAACCCAACTTGGTATAACAGGCCGATTCACGTAATCCTCCATGTATACTTCCTTTAAGCCCATCTTGATTGCGGCCCACCTCTGACTCGGTTAAATTCTGGTGATAACAGCTTCCTATGCATAGGAATCTTGTAAATAAACAAGTTCAAGAAGAGCAAAGTAACAAGCATAGGAAGATAAAACAAGTGTAGCTTCAAAAATTTCAGCACATAGAGAGGTGTTTTAGTAACATGAAAATTTCTACAACCATATTTTCCTCTCTCATAATAACTTTCAGTAGCATCATGAGCAAACTCAACAATATAACTATCACATAAAGCATTCTTATCATGAGTCTCATGCATAAAATTATTACTCTCCACATAGGCATAATCAATTTTATTAGTTGTAGTGGGAGCAAATTCAACAAAGTAGCTATCATTATTATTCTCATCAAGTGTAGGAGGCATAGTATAATCACAACAAAATTCACTCTCCATAGTAGGTTGTACCAAAAGACCACTATTATTATCATCACAAATAGGAGGCAAAGTATCATCAAAGAAAATTTTCTCCTCAATGCTTGGGGGACTAAAAATATCATGAAAACCAGCTTCCCCAAGCTTAGAACTTTCTATATTATTATCAACAATGGTGTTCAAAGCGTTCATACTAATATTACTACCAGCATGCAAATAAGATTTCATAGGTTTTTAATTTTCGCATCAAACAATCCATGTTTTAAATCAGGAAATAGAATAAGAAGCTCACTCTTGTACATTATGCCAACTAGTGTAAACAAGAAACAACAAGATGCAATTGCAGGATCTAAAGGAAATAGCTTTGAGCACACACACAACGGCGCCGGAAAAATACTTTACTCGAGACCGTAGTATGAGAGCCTTTTACCTTTCCTCCCCGGCAACGGCGCCGGAAAAGTGCTTGATGTCTACGGGAGCTTCTATTCTTGTAGACAGTGTTGGGCCTCCAAGAGCGAGAGGTTTGTAGAACAGCAGCAAGTTTCCCTTAAGTGGATCACCCAAGGTTTATCGAACTCGGGGAGGAAGAGGTCAAAGATATCCCTCTCATGCAACCCCTGCAACCACAAAGCAAGAAGTCTCTTGTGTCCCCAACACACCTAATAGGTGCACTAGTTCGGCGAAGAGATAGTGAAATACGGGTGGTATGAATAAGTAGTAGCAACGGCACCAGAAAAGTGCTTTGCCCGGGACGAGTAAACAAGCAGTAGTAACGCGGCAGTAGTAACGCAAGTAAACAAGTAAACAAGCAGCGATAGCGATATTTAGGAACAAGGCCTAGGGATTAGACTTTCACTAGTGGACACTCTCAACATTGATCACATAACGAACGGATAAATGCATAGTCTACACTCTTGTTGGATGATGAACACATTGCGTAGGATTACACGAACCCTCAATGCCGGAGTTAACAAGCTCCACAATAATGCTCATATTTTAGTAACTTTTAGTGTAAGATAGATCAAAAGACTAAACCAAGTACTAACATAGCATGCACACTGTCACCTTCATGCATATGTAGGAGGAATAGATCACATCAATATTATCATAGCAATAGTTAACTTCGCAATCTACAAGAGATCATGATCATAGCATAAACCAAGTACTAACACGGTGCACACACTGTCACCTTTGCACACGTGCAGGAGGAATAAAACTACTTTAATAACATTGCTAGAGTAGCACATAGATAAATTGTGATACAAACATATTGCAATCATAAAGAGATATAAATAAGCACCTCACTATGCCATTCAACAGTGAATAAGTATTCTGTGAAATATAGCCTAAGAGACCCACACGGTGCACACACCTGTCACCTTTACACACGTGGGACAAGGAGTCTCCGGAGATCACATAAGTAAAACTCACTTGACTAGCATAATGACATCTAGATTAAAAGCATCATCATATGAATCTCAATCATGTAAGGCAGCTCATGAGATTATTGTATTGAAGCACATAGGAGAGAGATGAACCACATAGCTACCGGTACAGCCCCGAGCCTCGATGGAGAACTACTCCCTCTTCATGGGAGCAGCAGCGGTGATGAAGATGGCGGTGGAGATGGCAGCGGTGTCGATGGAGAAGCCTTCGGGGGCACTTCCCCGCTCCGGCAGGGTGCCGGAACAGAGACTCCTGTCCCCCAGATCTTGGCTTCGCGATGGCGGCGGCTCTGGAAGGTTTTCCGTATCGTGGTTCTTCGCATCAGGGTTTTCGCGACGGAGGCTTTATATAGGTGAAGAGGCGGCGCAGGAGGGTCGAAGGGGTGGCCACACCATATGGCGGCGCGGCCAGGGCCTGGGCCGCGCCGGCCTATGGTCTGGGGGCCCAGTGCCCCCTCCGGTCCTTCCCGGGTGTTCCGGATGCTTCCGGTGAAAATAGGAACCTGGGTCTTGATTTCGTCCGATTCCGAGAATATTTCGTTACTAGGATTTCGAAACCAAAAACAGCAGAAAACGAGAAGCGGCACTTCGACATCTTGTTAATAGGTTAGTTCCAGAAAATGCACGAATATGACATAAAGTGTGCATAAAACATGTAGGTATCATCAATAATATGGCATAGAACATAAGAAATTATCGATACGTCGGAGACGTATCAATCATCTCCATCACAATCACCATCATTTTCATCATCATCACCGCCGTCTCCACCGCTGCACCTCGTCACCGCTGTAGCAATTTGGGTTTGATCTTGATTGTTTGTTAGGGGAAACTCTCCCGGTGTTGATTTCTACTTGATTATTGATGCCATTGAGTGAAACCGTTGAACCAAGGTTTATGTTCAGATTGTTATTCATTATCATATCACCTCTGATCATGTTCCATATGATGTCTCGTGAGTAGTTCGTTTAGTTCTTGAGGACATGGGTGAAGTCTAAATGTTAGTAGTGAAGTATGGTTGAGTAATATTCAATGTTATGACATTTAAGTTGTGGTGTTATTCTTCTAGTGGTGTCGTGTGAACGTCGACTACACGACACTTCACCTTTATGGGCCTAGGGGAATGCATCTTGTACTCGTTTGCCAATTGCGGGGTTGCCGGAGTGACAGAAACACTGAGCCCCCGTTGGTATATCGATGCAGGAGGGATCGCAGGATCTCAGAGTTTAAGGCTATGGTTAGATTTATCTTAATTACTTTCTTGTAGTTGCGGATTCTTGCAAGGGGTATAATCACAAGTATGTATTAGTCCTAGTAAGGGCGGTGCATTAGCATAGGTTCACCCACACAACACTTATCAAAACAATGAAGATTAATTAGCCGTATGTAGCGAAAGCACTAGACTAAAATCCCGTGTGTCCTCGAGAACGTTTGGTCATTATAAGTAAACAAACCGGCTTGTCCTTTGTGCTAAAAAGGATTGGGCCACTCGCTGCAATTGTTACTCTCGCACTTTACTTACTCGTACTTTATTCATCCGTTACATCAAAACCCCCGAATACTTGTCTGTGAGCATTTACAGTGAATCCTTCATCGAAACTGCTTGTCAACACCTTCTGCTCCTCGTTGGGATCGACATTCTTACTTATCGAAGATACTACAATACACCCCCTATACTTGTGGGTCATCAAGACTATTTTCTGGCGCCGTTGCCGGGGAGTGAAGCGCTATTGGTAAGTGGAATTGGTAAGGGAAATTTCTCTCGTTTGTGCTGATTTTATTTCCGCTTTGTTGCTATAACTCATTATGGAGAGATCTTCTCTTGAGTGTTTATTTGGGAAATCTACTACTACTGCAAAGGTAGTGGATGAGGCGCCGAGTAAGGAAGAGATACCATACAAAATACCTATGAAAATTATTGAACGTGTAGTGGGTAACCGTTATACGAGTGATGGAACTGTCCACCCTGGAGATCATTTACTTGTTCTTACATGAATTATGCGGTTTATTCAAGTGTGCAGGTATTGCTATGGATGAAGTGAGGAAGAAACTATTCTCTGTATCGCTTGTCCGGTAAAGCGGCGCATTGGTATAAATTACTTGGATAATGGGGATTCTCTTGAATGGAATGATATTGTGCCCCGGTTTTATTCTAAGTTCTATCCTCCAAGTGAGATTCACAAAGATCGGAATCGCATATATAATTTTTGGCCTCATGAAGGAGAGAGTATTGCCCAAGCAAATAAAAGTTGAACCTGCTGTTGCAATTGTTAAAGATCTTGTGACTGAAAATGTAGAAGATGGTCATATTATTTTCTGTGAAGATGCTTATAATATTGTCTCGCATCCTAATAAGTCTAGGAAAGCTAGTGTTCCTATGCTATCTGTTAGAATTGGTGATCATTGTTATTATGGATTATGTGATATTGGTGCAAGTATTAGTGCTATTCCTTATGAGCTTTACACGGAGATTATGCACGAAATTGGTTCTTGTGAACTTGAAGATATTGATGTGGTTATTCGGCTGGCTAATAGAGAAACTATCTCTCCAATTGGTATTATTCGAGATGTGGAAGTTCTATGTGGTAAGATTAAATATCCTGCTGACTTTTTGGTACTTGGTTCTCGCTGCTAGTAAATATTGTCCTATCATTTTTGGTAGACCTTTTCTAAATACTTGTGGAGCTATTATAGATTGCAAGAAAGAGAAAATTTTGACTAAATTTGCTGGTGAATCCTATGAGTTTAACTTCTCTAAATTTACCAAAACCCCTTATAAAATTGATTCGCCTAATAGTGATTTTAAAGTTGAACAGTGTGCATCTATTGCTCTTGCTCCTAGTAATCCTTTGCAGCAACATTTGGAGAATAGTGAGAGTGAAGTTTTTAGGGAAGAAAGAAATGAGCTTGATGAAATTTTCCTTCGTCAACCTATTCTTAAGCATGATTTACCGGTGGAAGATTTGGGTACAACACCACCACCAAAGGAAGGTCCTGTCTTTGATTTAAAACCATTGCCTGCTGATAATCTTAAATGTGCTCATATTGATGATAAGAAAATATATCCTGTTATTATTAGTTCTAAGCTTTCAGCATTTGAAGAAGAAAGGTTATTGGAAATACTGAAGAAACACCGAGGTGATATTGGCTACACTCTGGATGACTTGAAGGGGATTTCTCCCTCTATTTGCCAACACGCCATTAATATGGAAGATGATGCAAAGCCTGTTGTTGAACCTCAGCGTCGTCTAATTCCTAAGATGAAGGATGTGGTAAGAAATGAGGTATTAAGACTCCTTGAAGCTGGTATTATATATCCTATTGCTGATAGTAGATGGGTTAGTCCTGTGCATTGTGTTCCTAAGAAAGGAGGAATGACTGTTGTGCCTAATGATAATGATGAGCTCATACCTCAAAGAGTAGTTGTAGGTTATAGAATGTGCATTGATTATCGAAAAGTTAATAAGGTTACTAAGAAAGATCATTACCCTTTGCCTTTTATTGATCAAATGTTAGAAAGGTTATCTAAAAATACTCATTTTTGCTTTCTTGATGGTTATTGTGGGTTTTCACAAATTGCTGTTAAAACTAAAGATCAAGAGAAAACCACTTTCACTTGTCCCTATGGAACTTATGCTTATAGGCGTATGCCTTTTGGTTTATGTAATGCTCCTGCTACCTTTCAAAGATGCATGTTTGCTATTTTTCATGGCTTTTGTGAGAGTATTGTAGAGGTATTCATGGACGATTTTTCTGTGTATGGGAATTCTTTTGATAGTTGCTTGCGAAACCTTGATAAAGTTTTGCAGAGATGTGAAGAAACTAACCTTGTTCTTAATTGGGAGAAATGCCACTTTATGGTTAATGAAGGAATTGTATTGGGACATAAAATTTCCGAGAGAGGTATTGAAGTTGATAGAGCTAAAGTTGAAGCCATTGAGAAGATGCCCTATCCTAGGGATGTTAAAGGTATTCGTAGTGTTCTTGGTCATGCTCGGGTTTTATAGGAGATTTATTAAAGACTTCTCTAAGATTTCAAAGCCTCTTACTAATCTTCTTCAAAAAGATGTACCTTTTGTTTTTGATGATGATTGTAAGGAAGCTTTTGAAACTCTAAAGAAAGCCTTAACAACTGCCCCCTATAGTTGAACCTCCTGATTGGAACTTACCATTTGAAATTATGTGTGATGCTAGTGATTTTGCTGTAGGCGTTGTTCTTGGACAGCGAGTAGATAAAAAACTGAATGTTATTCATTATGCTAGTAAAACTCTTGATGCTGCTCAAAGAAATTATGCTACTACTGAAAAATAATTGTTAGCTGTAGTCTTTGCTTGTGATAAATTTAGATCTTATATTGTTGATTCAAAAGTTACGATTCATACTGATCATGCTCGCAATTAGATACCTTATGACAAAGAAAGATGCTAAGCCAAGGCTTATTAGATGGGTACTTCTTTTGCAAGAATTTGATTTACATATTGTAGATAGGAAAGGTGCTGATAATCCTGTTGCTCGATAATTTGTCTAGATTGGAAAATATTGTTTATGATCCTGTTCTCGTTAATGATAGTTTTCCAAATGAACAATTGGCCGTAATAAAGGTGAGCTCGCGAGACAGTCCTTGGTATGCTGATTATGCTAACTTTATTGTTTCCAAGTACTTGCCTCCAACCTTTTCAGCTCAGCAAAGGAGGAAATTCTTTTATGACTTGAGGCATTATTTTTGGGATGACCTGCACTTATATAAAGAAGGAGTGGATGGTATTCTGCGAAGATGTGTTCCCGAATATGAACAACAAGAGATATTGAGTAAATGTCATGGTAGTGCTTATGGAGGACATCACGCCGGAGATAGAACCGCGCAAAAGGTTCTACAATCAGGTTTCTATTGGCCAACTCTCTTCAAAGATGCAAGGAAGTTTATTTTATCTTGTGATGAATGTCAAAGGGTTGGTAATATCTTCAGACGCAATGAAATGCCTATGAATTATACTCTTGTTATAGAACCGTTTGATTGTTGGGGATTTGACTTCATGGGACCTTTTCCCTCTTTAGAAGGTAACACTCATATACTTGTTGCTGTTGATTATGTTACTAAATGGGTGGAAGCCATACCTACAAAAAGTGCTGATGGTGAGACCTCTTTAAGAATGATTTTAGACATTATTTTTCCTAGATTTGGAGTGCCTAGATATATTATGACAGATGGAGGTTCTCATTTTATTCATGGTGGTTTTAGAAAAACTCTTGCTAAATATGGTATTAATCATAGAATTGCTTCGCTTATCATCCTCAAACTAGTGGGCAAGTAGAACTATCAAATAGAGAAATTAAATCTATCTTGCAAAAGACTCGTTAATAAAACTAGAAAGAATTGGGCTAGTAAATTGAAGGAAGCGCTATGGGCTTATAGAACTGCTTATAAAAATCCCATGGGAATGTCACCTTATAAAATGGTTTATGGAAAAGCTTGTCATTTACCTTTGGAACTAGAGCACAAAGCTTATTGGGGTGTTAGAGAACTAAATAAAGATCCTAAACTAGCCGGTGATAAGAGGTTGCTGCAATTAAGTTCTCTAGATGAATGGAGAAGTGAAGCTTATGAAAATGCTAAACTCTTTAAAGAGAAAGTTAAGAAATGGCATGATAGAAGGATTATCAAAAGAGAGTTTAATATTGGGGATAAAGTCCTATTGTATCGGTCTCGTCTCAGGTTCTTTGCAGGGAAATTACTCTCGAAATGGGAAGGACCATATGTTGTTGAGGAAGTGTATCGTTCAGGAGCAATTAAAATTAGTTCTCTCCAAGGCAATGCCACGCAAGTGGTGAATGGACAAAGACTCAAGCATTATATCTCGGGTGATTCTTATAATGTAGATGTTTGTAATGTCCTAGGTTTAGAGACGATCGAGGGGTAGATTTTAGAAAGGGATGTGCATTGCATAGTAAATTCTGGGGAAATTTCGCGCTTTTAAACAAAAACTGCATCGAAGGGGAACAAGTTTCTCTCTCGACACCTTACAGGGTTAGGGTTTCGAGAGTGCGACAAACTTGCAACTCACTACACTAGTTTAGGGTTTTGAGAAGAGAGGGAGAGTTTGCATGATTGAATTCTAAATAAAGTGACATGGTTGAATTCAAACCAATGATGAATTTGAATTTCAAATTCAAATATTGAATAATTACCTAAATATTGAATTGTGAGGAAATTCATTAAGTTAAACATAAATTATAAACAATATAAGAAATTAAAGTAAAGCTCATTAGAGAAAACTTTGAGCTTTATTGATTAACACACAAGATACATTGTCTTTACAATATTCATAATGGAAATAAATGAATATTACAACAACTTACATGGATTGATAAAATCTGAAAAAGAAAAAGAAGAATAAAATTACAAGTAAATAAAATACATCCTAAACTACTATATCTTTTTCATCTTGGTCATCACTTTGTTCCTGCACACAATTACAACAAAGGAAATGTTATGCCAAGTGGCATAGCCACTTGGCAGGTTAAAAGAAATGGAAAACGATGGATAATCTCTAGTCCGCCGAGCTGATCCACTCTCAGCCAAGTTACAAGCCGGATACCAAGAATGTGCACACACACACACAGCTAGGCTGCTCACACGGCGAGTGTGCATGCAGCACACCACACACACACGAGCTGGTGAGTCACCAACAGGCTGCCGGGCCTTGTTGTCGACCGGAGGTGGAGAGGGAGATCATATAAAAACCTCTCCAACGAGTGAACCCTAGCTCATTCATCGACGAGCAGATTGGTAAGTCATCGGAGAGCAAGAACACTTAGAACAGGAAGAACACATAGCTAGAACCCTCACCCGAGAACAGCTCAAGCAAGGAACTGTTTCCTGTTGAGAAGTAAACCATGGAGTAGATCAAGCACAAGTCACCAGGAGGAGCAGGGCAAGTAAACCAACCACAAGATCATCACAGAAGCAAAACCTCTACACCAACAACTCATCTAGGAGCTGGAGTAAGGTATAAACAAGATCAACCTGAGCAAAACTCTGTTTTGCTCATAAATAAGCATGTGCATAACACATACACAAGCCAGAGGGTATGGTTACCCTGTGTGAATCATCATTTGGTGATCAAACCATTTGATGCTGGCAAAAGGGGAATTAAGCCAGAAGAAATCATCCCAGGGAAGAAATGGTCAAACCCACTGTATTAACACTGAGGTAAACCAAAGCATCCAGCAAGGGAAAGATTCACAGCTAGCCTTCCCAACTCACCTAGAACTGCATGGTTTGCTAACCATCAGATAGATAGGCACTTGTGCCTATTCTAGTTTGTCAACGACAAAGAGCACTTGGAAATCCAACATGGATTGCCCGGAGATGTATCCACCAAGCCACAACAAGCCACGGAGGGGGAGCTACCCTTGACGAGCATCACGAGTGCTGCCGGGGCTACCTCAACCCACAAGCCAACACTTAGAACCACCACATCATCACCGGATAGGTTCGGTAGTGGGCTAGGGTACCCAACCGATGGTTGGCATCCAACTAGCCCTAACAAATTCATTGAAATGATCATCACTGAATCACGAGTTCACATCATTTATCTATCTAATCAAGCAAGGATAAACGGATAAATGAAACGAGACAAGCAATTGATGCACCGGGGTCTTGCAAATGATCAAATGGATCATGACGAGGCATCAATTGATGCTTAAGCAAGCAACAACACACATCGAGGCCAAGCACTGTGTGATGCATAAACAGCACGAGTGAGCCCCGGAGAGTCACAGAAAGGAGCACAACGAGTTAACTATCAAGCAAATGATGATCGAGAGGATCATCGAGCTTGCTAGCTCTTGCTACAGATTGCCATAGCCTAGTACCACAACAGGAATTAACCGACTACTGAAGAAATCCAACCAAGTCATAACTGAATAATTAGATAACTGAATTAATGACTTTATAACTGTATCCAGAAGCACATCAAAGGCTTGATGAACCAAAGGATCATAATACACAAGAAAAGCACATATCAATTCATCACTGAATCCCATTGCTAAGCCAACAGTAATGCTCACTGGAGCATAATCATGAATTTGAACACAATGATCTAGCCAGAGGCACTGGCACTTGCAAATATGCAAGGATTAAGCACAACAATCAAGCCAGGGGCAAGAAACCAGGGCCAAACATGATTATCCAGTCACAGCAACAACAACTGGAGCAACATGGCAAGCCATGAGCATCACAGCTTGCTCATGAGCAAGTATGGAGGCGGCACAGAAGAAGAACTAGCATGTATATGAGCATAGGCTTAGCAGCACAAGCATTAGCTAGAGCAGAGAGCCGCATGAACAACACAGCAGCATAGGCATCAAGGCAGCAGCAGAGCAACATACGCACATACAACGAGCTAAGCGCGGCAGAAAGCAGCGAGCAACGGCATGGCAGACCTCCACAAGGAGGAAAGCCGTGGCCGAGCTAGCTTATAAGGAAAGGGAGAGAGGAAGAACAAGGCTGTAGAGCGAGTAGGGAGGCGGTGCGAGCTACCGATAACGGAGGAAAGCACGGCCATGGCGGCACGGCGGCACACGTCGGGCGAACGACGGCGCCGAGCCATGGCCAAGCCGGGCGGTCCGCCGGGGCGCAGGGACTCCAGCATAACCACGGCGGGGCACACGGCCACGCCAAGGCGCCAGGCTCGTCGGCAACGACGAGATCGCGGCGATTCGCCCGCGGCCATGTCCCAGGGGTGTTGGGGAAGAACGGCGGTGGCGAGGAAAAGCAGATCGACGCGGATCAATCGAAGCGCCGTCGAACGGCGGTTCGATTGATAACCATCTCACCGCCGGCGGTGGCCGGAGTTGGCCGGAGAAAATCGGCGAAGGCGGCGGCGACGCGGGTGTCGCCAGAGCCCAGAGGGGTTAGGGTTAGCGCGTGCGCGAGAGGAAGGGGACGGGTGCGTCCGACCGAGCCGGACGAGCGGCTCGGGTTAGGGTTAACCCGCTGGGCCACCCTGACAAGTGGTCCCAGGGGCAAAAAGGACTTTTCATAATTCAATAAAAACATGAAACTTTGAAATTCAATAGAAAATTATGAAAAGCTCCTAAAAATAAATTAAAAATATGAAAAAGAATCAGCATAAAATTCTCTATTTAATTAAAATATCAAAGAGAATTTTTGAAGACAATTAAGAATAAGTCTTATTTTAAGGATTTAAATAATGATTTAAATCACACATATTATTTTCAATAATGAAAATAAGTCCATTAATGCAATTGGACTTTAAAAACACCTTGACAACATTTCAAGGTTGTATTTCACTTTAAATCAAGTATCCCCAAATTATTCTTAGTATCAACCTCTTACACGAAATAATAACAACATCGGAAGGGGGGAACAAACCCTAAAATTGGAATCATGCATAATTGCTTCTTTAACCATTGCCCTTATCGGACAATGATGCTATTTTTCAGAACCGAGAGGACAAGGGTCGGTCCACACCTTCCAACCGCAAAACTTTGCGGTGTTCGTGCAAGTTCATCACTTGCTCATGTCATTTGAGTATTTTTATCAAATTACTTGCAAAGTATTATGGTTATCACTATTGCACAAAAATCAAAACCACTACTTTCATAACTATGAATATGACTATGTGGTGGGCAATGGAACCATGGATTGTGTTGATATGGTGGAGGTTCCATTGCACGGGTTTATATCCATCTAGGATTAAACAACAAATGTCGCCAGTGATTCTTGTGCCGTAATACCCGTGTTAACCATAAGATCCGGAGTGGGACGGAGTAGTCAAAAGTGTTTCCACCTCTCGTTCATCAACGGATGCGCTTACCGTAGACGGTTGTATCTTGCGGAGCAATTGGTGGAGTGGGGAGCCCCTTCTAATTCCCCACGGTATAGCTGTTGCTTACCGTAGACGGTTGCTGCTTGCGGAACAATTGGTGGGTGGGGATCCCCTTCTAATTCCCCACGGTAATGTGGTCTATGATGGGTTGCAGCTACCGGCGAAGGAGTTTGGTTCAATCCCAGATCGTCGTCGTGGTCGGGGTCCACCCTGAAATTACGGGAATAATGGGACCGGCGAGGACCCAGGGTCGGGGCATGCAACAAAGGGTGGGTGTTCGAGGTAGCGGAGGAACATGATTGGCTAGACCTTATACCGGGCCTCACACCGAAGGAAGTGTGGACGGCAAAGCTGCCCGGTTGGCACCAAGGTTAAGATCTCTTATGGGTAAAGCAACACACCTCTGCAGAGTGTAAAGAACTGTGACCTGTCACTCCCTGTTCCGGGATTGAGGAACTGCGAACGCGGCTGGAAAGGAGCTCCATGAAGTTCTAGTAAACCGGTGAAGGCTGACGGACATAGCTCTTTGAAATAAAAGCAATCTCTTGAAGAAATGTTTATCAAAACTTGCATTGGTATTAGACTTTCTGGTCTAATATCGTAGCTAGTGCATTAAACACCTCTTATCTATAATGAACTTGTTGAGTACGCTCGTACTCATACCACTCTTAAATCCCATGCTTAGATTGTCCGAACCATCCGGAGGAGGACTACAACAACAATGAAGGAGCCGAGATCATCGGCTACGAGGAACCGGACCTCTCAGGAGGAGTTGAAGGCGTAGACTATCTCATAGTCTACGGATCCGGGGAGGCTTCCGGAGGAGATCAAGCCTAGAGATATCCGATAGTAGTAGTAACCGAGCAGCCCAAACTCTTAGTATTTAGCTGCTCGATGAAATAAATATTTAGTTTAATGAGACTCTGGTATTGTAAGTTAAGTTGGGTTCGCCTCGAACCCAGGAGTATTCCTCTTAGGACCCAAGAGGAGCTCTAAGATGACATGTGTATGATAGTTGTAATAATAAATGAATGAGTTATGGACCCTGCTATGTTCTGTTGTACTACTCTGAGGGATGTAATATTTGCGGAATGGTACTTCGTGAATGTTATATCAACGACTGGCATACTACAACATGCAGTGGTATGCAGGGTCACCACAATGTTGATGTTATTCGAGTGGAAACACCGGAGGCTTTCATCAAAGGTCAAATTGACAGTCCGCCAGAACTCGACTTGGAATAGGTAACAGTTCTGGTAAGAAAAAGTTCGCGATTTACTTTCCGAACAATGTTTTTGCTATTTTTGGAAAATATGAAAAATTACGAGATCGAAACGGAGTGGAGGAGAAGCACGAGGGCGTGTCCCCCTAGGCCGGCGCGGGCCCCAACCTGGCCGCGCCGCCCTATGAGGACACCGCCTCGTTGCCCCTTTCCGACTCTGGTTCGACCTGGTACTTTCCGTTTGTTGTGAAAAATTTTGCTATATAATCCCCCGGACCCCTGGAGGTCCGTATATCGTTTTCTCGACGTGTTTTGTTTTGAGCTGTTTCTGCCAGGATCTGTCTTTGATCTAGAGCACCATGGCCTCCGACAACAAGGGCAAAGGGCCTTCGAAGGAAGAAGTGAAAAGGGTGTCGTCAAAACAAGAGCAACAAGCTGTTGGGAGTAAGCAAGTCTTGGTGGGATCTGTTGACACTCGACGTTCTTTCTCTCATAACTTGCAGGGACCCTTACCACCTGCTCTTGGCCTCGACTCTTTCCCTGTCTTTGGAAGAAGCTCTACGGACTACCGATGAGTTTTGTGGTCAATACCGGGCTCTAAGAAGAGAGTGGAGATACTCAGGGAGGAGAATTACCGACTCTGTAGAATGCTGGAATATTACTCGATGCCCATCACAAGGTCGCCACCGCCAACTTCAGATAACAATGAATCTCTTCGAGTGTTAGTGCAGAATTGCCAAGCTGAGAAGCTGAAGCTGAAGGAGATCTGCAGAAGCGCGGGAGGAATTCATCACCACCATCGCCAAAGGAGTAATTCATCATCGGTATTGGCATCCCCTTGGTTTGTTCCAAGCTTGGGGAGTGCCGCGGTATCACATCATCACTACCTTTTACTTTTTACTATCAAGTAGTGTCATATCATGAGTAGGGAAGTTATCGTATAAGATGGGTTGCGGTGTGGAAGTATCTCTCCTTTAGTTTGTCTATGTATCCCTTGGTGTGAGTTATCGTTATGAAATATTAATGAGAAGTCTTATCATTTACATATTGCACACCTTATTTTAGTTTGCAATTTCTACTATATGATTGATCTTGATTTTAGTATTGGTACCACTTTGGGAGCATTGAGTAAATCTATTTGGTTTTGGCAAACTTAGCATTGGTCAATAGCAACAACACCTTGAGGTTTAAGTAGAAAAGAGAAATACATATAGTTGTTTCATTGCCTTCCTTCCTTGTTAGCTCATAGCTTATTATTCTGAAGTTAACATTGTTTGTGCTTACAAGAAAGATGCATGATTGTTTCTATCACATTTATATTCGTTTGTTTCCCTCAACTCTTATGCTTGCTAATTAACCTTGCTAGCCAAAGACTCGTACTGAGAGGGAATGCTTCTCGTGCATCCAAACCTGAACCCAAACCTATGCCATTTGTGTCCACCATATCTACCTACTGCATGGTATTTTCTGCCATTCCAAGTAAATACTTCATGTGCTACCTTTAAACAATTCAAAACTTATTACTTCTTATTTGTGTCAATGTTTTATAGCTCATGAGGAAGTATGTGGTGTTTTATCTTTCAGTCTTGTTAGGCAGCCTCCACTAATGGACTAGTGGCTTCATCCACTTATCCTATAATTTTGCAAAAAGAGCTGGCAACGGGGTTCCCAGCCCCAATTAATCAACTTTCATTAATAATTCTCTTCACATGTTTTGCTCGATTCATCGGTAAGCAACTTAATTTTGCAATAGACACTCCTCCATGGTATGAGATTGTTGGAAGGCACCCGAGGATTCGGTTAGCCATGGCTTGTGTAAGCAAAGGTTGGGGGGAGTGTCATCCTTAAATAAACTAAAATACATGTGTGAACAAAAGAGAAGAGGGATGATCTACCTTGCTGGTAGAGATAACGTCCTTCATGGGAGCCGCTCTTTGGAGGTCTGTTTGGCAAGGGGGTTAGAATACCCGCTACCATTCGTTGACAACAACAAACACCTCTCAAAACTTTACTTTTATTCTCTTTATATGATTTTAAAACTGAAAAAGCTCTAGCACATGATTTAATCCCTGCTTCCCTCTGTGAAGGGCCTGTCTTTTACTTTATGTTGAGTCAGTAAACCTATTTCCCTCCATCTCAAGCAAGCATTTTAGTTGTTGTGATCAAACTATTATATTGTGATTTGCTTCATCATGTCTTTTATTGTTTAGTACAAGTTTTACCTGAATGAATATAGCTTTGAAAGTCATCAATGATTACTATGATTGAGTATGCAAGTTTAACATAAGCTTTAATATGAGAGCGCTGCTCAATAGATAAGTATAATATGTTAACTGTTCTCTGACCAAGAACAAAGTTTGCCATCACCAATTATGATTTCTTATGCACCTTTATTTGTGATTACCTTATACTTGTTTCAAGTTGAGTTATATGAGGAAGTTGTTTACTAGAATGTTTTGTGTGAATGAATATGATGCTTCTTGTCCGTATTTGATTTATCGACTCTTCACTCCATAAACATGTGGTCCTGTTTACCGAGTTCAGTTTCGCTTGGGGACAAGCGAGGTCTAAGCTTGGGGGGAGTTGATACGTCCAATTTGCATCGCTATTTTATATCATAATTTGCTGTTATTCATTGATATATTTCATATTTGGAGATAATACTTATGTTATTTCATCTATTTTGCATGATTCATGATTATTGGAGGATCGCGCACCGGAGCCGGGATTACCGCTGGAAAAAGCATCGTCGATACACAATATTTCGGAAGATCAACAATTGACGGGAATTACACGAAAACTCCTATTTTTCCAGATGACGAAGGGAGCCGAGAAGGGGAGAAGAGGGGACCCGAGGTGGGCCCACCCCATAGGCCGGCGCGGCCCAAGGCCCGGCCGCGCCGCCCTATGAGGAGGGGGCCCACAGCCCCTCTCGCCTCCTTTTCTTCGCGTATGCCCGATGTCTACGGGTGCTTCTATTCTTGTAGACAGTGTTGGGCCTCCAAGAGCGAGAGGTTTGTAGAACAGCTGACAAGTTTCCCTTAAGTGGATCACCCAAGGTTTATCGAACTCGGGGAGGAAGAGGTCAAAGATATCCCTCTCATGCAACCCCGCAACAACAAAGCAAGAAGTCTCTTGTGTCCCCAACACACCTAATAGGTGCACTAGTTCGGCGAAGAGATAGTGAAATACAGGTGGTATGAATAAGTATGAGCAGTAGTAACGCAGCAGTAGTAACGCGATAAAACGATAAACAAGCGGCGATAGCGATATTTAGGAAGAAGGCCTAGGGATTAGACTTTCACTAGTGGACACTCTCAACTTTGATCACATAACAGAATAGATAAATGCATACTCTACACTCTCTTGTTGGATGATGAACACCACAAATTGCGTAGGATTACACGAACCCTCAATGCCGGAGTTAACAAGCTCCACAATATTCAATGTTCATGTTTAAATAACCTTAGAGTGCATGACAGATCAACACAACTAAACCAAGTACTAACATAGCATGCACACTTGTCACCTTCACACTATGTAGGAGGAATAGATCACATCAATACCATCATAGCAATAGTTAACTTCATAATCTACAAGAGATCATAATCATAGCCTACGCCAAGTACTAACACGGATGCACACACTGTCACCATTACACCGTGCGGGAGGAATAAAACTACTTTAATAACATCACTAGAGTAGCACATAGATAAATTGTGATACAAAACACATTGCAATCATAAAGGGATATAAATAAGCACTTCACTATGCCATTCATAACGGTGAATAAGTATTCTGTGAAATATAGCCTAAGAGACCCACACGGTGCACACACTCGTCACCTTTACACACGTGGGACAAGGAGTCTCTCGGAGATCACATAAGTAAAACCCACTTGACTAGCATAATGACATCTAGATTACAAGCATCATCATATGAATCTCAATCATGTAAGGCAGCTCATGAGATTATTGTATTGAAGTACATAGGAGAGAGATGAACCACATAGCTACCGGTACAGCCCCAAGCCTCGATGGAGAACTACTCCCTCCTCATGGGAGACAGCAGCGTTGATGAAGATGGCGGTGGTGTCGATGGAGGAGCCTTCCGGGGGCACTTCCCCGTCCCGGCGGCGTGCCGGAACAGAGACTCCTGTCCCCCAGATCTTGGCTTCGCGATGGCGGCGGCTCTGGAAGGTTTCTCGTACCGTGGCTTTTTTCGTATCGTGGTTTTAGGTCCAGGGGCTTTATATAGGCGAAGAGGCGGCGTCAGAAGGTCGAAGGGCCGCCGACACTATAGGGGGGCGCGGGCCCCCCCTTGGCCGCGCCGGCCTAGGGTTTGGTGGGCCTGTGCCCCCTCTCCGGCGGTTCTCGTGTGTTCTGGATGCTTCCGGGCAAAATAGGAACCCGGGCGTTGATTTCGTCCAATTCCGAGAATATTTCGTTACTAGGATTTCGAAACCAAAAATAGCGAGAAACAGGAACTAGCACTTCGGCATCTTGTTAATAGGTTAGTTCCAGAAAATGCACGAATATGACATAAAATGTGCATATAACATGTAGATATCATCAATAATGTGGCATGGAACATAAGAAATTATCGATACGTCGGAGACGTATCAATGCCTTCGTCCCGAAAACCTAAGCCAGAAGGGGTACGTCGCGAAGAGCCACAGCCGCCTCTGCGGGGCGGAGAACACCAGAGAGAAAAGAGCTCTCCGGCGGGCAGGAATCCGTCGGGGAAATTCCCTCCCGGAGGGGGAAATCGACGCCATCGCCACCGTCATCGAGCTAGACATCATCTCCATCACCATCACCATCATCTTCATCATCATCACCACCGTCTCCACCGCTGCACCTCGTCACCGCTGTAGCAATTTGGGTTTGATCTTGATTGTTTGATAGGGGAAACTCTCCCGGTGTTGATTTCTACTTGATTATTGATGCTATTGAGTGAAACCGTTGAACCAAGGTTTATGTTCAGATTGTTATTCATTATCATATCACCTCTGATCATGTTCCATATGATGTCTCGTGAGTAGTTCGTTTAGTTCTTGAGGACATGGGTGAAGTCTAAATGTTAGTAGTGAAGTATGGTTGAGTAATATTCAATGTTATGATATTTAAGTTGTGGTGTTATTCTTCTAGTGGTGTCGTGTGAACGTCGACTACACGACACTTCACCTTTATGGGCCTAGGGGAATGCATCTTGTACTCGTTTGCCAATTGCGGGGTTGCCGGAGTGACGAAACCCGAGCCCCGTTGGTATATCGATGCGGGAGGGATCGCGAGGATCTCGAGTTTAAGGTCGTGGTTAGATTTATCTTAATTACTTTCTTGTAGTTGCGGATGCTTGCAAGGGGTATAATCACAAGTATGTATTAGTCCTAGGAAGGGCGGTGCATTAGCATAGGTTCACCCACATAACACTTATCAAAACAATGAAGATTAATTAGCCGTATGTAGCGAAAGCACTAGACTAAAATCCCGTGTGTCCTCGAGAACGTTTGGTCATTATAAGTAAACAAATCGGCTTGTCCTTTGTGCTAAAAAGGATTGGGCCACTCGCTGCAATTGTTACTCTCGCACTTTAGTTACTCGTACTTTATTCATCTGTTACATCAAAACCCCCTGAGTACTTGTCTGTGAGCATTTACAGTGAATCCTTCATCGAAACTGCTTGTCAACACCTTCTGCTCCTGTTATCACCAGATTTTAGACAAATCCAGAGGTGGGCCGCAGTCAAGATGGGCTTAAGGAAATATACGTGGAGAATTATATGAATCGGCCTGTTGGGCTTAATTGCCCGTGTATCTGTAACATATTAGACCTATTTTAGTTTAGAGATAGAATCTTAGTCGTGCACGGTTTGGTGCATGCCCACATTAGAAAGTCCCCTGGACTATAAATATGTACCTAGGGTTTATGGAATAAACAACAACTCACGTTCAACCCCAAAAACAAACCAATCTCGGCGCATCGCCAACTCCTTCGTCTCGAGGGTTTCTATCGAGTAAGCGACATGCTGCCTAGATCGCATCTTGCGATCTAGGCAGCACGAGCACCACGTTGTTCATGCGTTGCTCGTATCGAAGCGTTTTTGATGGCGAGCAACGTAGTTATCATTAGATGTGTTAGGGTTAGCATTGTTCTTCGTTTAAGCATGCTTACGTAGTGCAACCCTTGCATATCTAGCCGTCCTCACGCCTATCTCAGGTGTGGGGCGGCACCCCGCTTGAGCATTATTTAGTAGATCTGATCCGTTACGATTGCTCCTTGTTCTACAAGGATTAGTTTAATATCTGCAATAGTTTGGCCTTACAATGGGGGGAGGATCCGGTGGCACGTAGGGTGGCGTTCGCAAGTCCTAAACGGGATGTTCCTAGGATCAACTTCATGTTGGTTTTTTGGCCTTGTTTAGGATCGGCTTACGAGCACCGTGCGTGGCCGCAAGGCCCAACCTGGAGTAGGATGATCCGGTTATGCGGTGAAAACCCTAAATCGTCGTAGATCTCATTAGCTTCATCTTGATCAAGCAGGACCACCAAGTATTCGTGCACCCCGTACGGATCATGGGTGGATCGGCTCTTTGAGCCGATTCACGGGATAACCGGAGAGCCGATCGAGGCTCGTATTTAACGTTTACATGTATGCCCTGCAGGAAACTAAGCGAGGCAACCTCATCACCTTCCTGACCAGGTATAGGTCAGGTGGCACGCCCTTGCACTTCGCAACGCCGCGTGTGACCAGAAGAGCATTGCGGGCCGTCGCTCGGAGGGGTCTCAGCCAGCCGCAGCTCTAGGCTCCCCCGGCTCTACGGTGTTGACAAGGCCGCTGCCCGCCGGTGGGTTTTGGCGATCAACACATTCGGCACGCCCGGTGGGACTATCGTCTACATCAACCACATCGCCATCTACATCTGAGATGGCGGACGGCACGCCGGTCACCTACGAGGATCCGCTCGACGACCTCAAGAAGCAATACAACGAGATCAAGGCTACCCTCGAAGCCGACCTCATCGGCTCTTTTCAGAGAACCCGTTCCGGTGGCATCAGATGGAAGGGGTTCTCACCAGAAGGTGCACTCGATGGGATAGACCTCTCTACCTCATCGGAGGAACGCACCAGGGGTCTGCGGCAGGGAGATCAACTACCCGGTGGCTCACTCGCTACACCGCCACTGCGAGAACTTGGTCAACGCGGCTGGAGCGTGTCGCTCGCGCGTGATCCGAGAGATCATGAGCCACCGGTACTCGCCGTCGGGACCAGCTCTCGGGACTCATCAAGGAGAATTGCCGTTCCGGTCCCGTCCACCGCTGCCATTTGCGTTGGCAGCACCTGCTGAAGTGCCGACTACACCGGCATTCCTCGTCTACGAGAGTGGTGGCGACCCCGGTGACTACCGAGTTCTTGATGGAGGCGCCTAAGGAGATCCCTCATGGATACGCGCGCATGTATGTGCCGGATTGTGGTGACCGGGCACTCACAAACCAGGCCACAACATCGGGGACTCCGGCGAAGACGGGAGGAACGTCGGCGACAGAGCGGACGTGGCTAACTAAATACGCCACACCGACGAAACTCCCGAGCCCAGCTCCTGCAGGCGGCTCGAGAGCTGGAAAAGCAAACGTGGCAGGCCAAGTACGCCACCCGGCGAATCTTCGAGTGCAACTCCTACGGCCAGCACGGCGGATCAGATCGGTACCATGCCGAGAGACCAGTTCGGCATGATGCCGAAAAGAAGAGCGAGTCGGCTATTCCAAGCCGTACCACGACGATTACGAGATGATCCCGCTGCCACCAAAATATCGGCTCCACGACTTCTCCAAATTCGGTGGATCGAGATGGCTCCGGCTCCATCGAGCACGTCGGCCGATATTTGGCTCAACTAGGACCGGCTTCGGTGTCGGATCAGCTACGCGTGAGGCTCTTTTCACGGTCCCTCACGGGATCGGCTTTTGGATGGTACACCTCTCTACCGGCGAACTCCATCCAGTCTTGGAAGCAATTGGAAGAACAGTTCCATATGCAATACCATTCGAAGCTTCCGAGTCCGGCATTGCCGATCTAGCACAACTACGTCGAAGCGCGGGGAAACGGTGACGAGAATACATCCAGCGCTTCAGGAATCTTAGGAACCGATGTTATTCGGTTCGTATAACTGAAAAGGAAGCGGTCGAGTTGGCGATAGCAGGCCTTGCAACACGGCTCAAGGACATGGCCTCCCAAGCAGATTATCCCTCGGCGGCGCACATGGTTCGAAACTATCAGCATATGAACAGCGCCACCCCGACCTGTACCAAGACAAGTTCAAGCGTGCGGTAGTCATGGTCGATACGGAGGAGGATGAAGTGCCTGCGGGAGGCCAAGAGATAGCGGTGGCTGAGTGGACTCGAGGAGGAACCCCTGTGGCACTGCAAATGGGTAAAGCCACCGGGGCCGCCCGGGGATTTGATTTTGACGTGACCAAGACTGAACAAATCTTCGACCTCCTGCTCAAGGAGAAACGGTTGACGGTTCCTCGAAGGTCTCAAGTTCCCCACGGCGAAAGAGCTAAACGGAAAGCCGTACTTGCAAATTCCACAACTCGCTTTCCCATGCCACCAACGATCGCCGGGTGTGGCGTCGGCACATCCAAGCGGCGATAGAGAAGGGGCGGCTAATTTTCAACCAGTACGCCATGAAGGTCGACACCCAACCCTTCCCCGCCGTTAACATGGTAGAAATCACCTACCCTGAAGGTTGCCCGCCAGGTCCCTCGTTCAGCATCAACATGGTAGGAACTGGAAACCACTCTGGCAAAGATGGAGATGAGGGCAGCTGCTCTCATAGCAAGGACACAGAGGAGGCCGCTCCACGCGATCGGCTCCATCATGATGGCAAGCGCTATGTCACGAGAGGAGAGGTGAAGAATATAAGATATCGGCGACCCCTCTCCGATCACCTCCTCAACAAATATGTTAGCCGGTATGACCAACGCCGGCGACCCAATTACGATGATAGAGAAGATCGTTTGGCTAGAGAAGCCGAGAAGACATCGTCGGCGGAATCGCAATGAGGAGGAGCACGAGCGGCTGTGCCACGGAAGCATCCGGGGAGCAAGATGACAACACCGGACATCGGGACTGCCCCTTCTTCGGACAACTCGCTGGGATTCGGGAATGAGCCGATTGCCCACAATCGGCAGTTGCCAGAATGCAATCAGAAAAAGAAGGAGGCAGCCAACGTGTCTGTGTTCGAGCGCTTAGGGCCTCTCCCGCCACAAAGCAAACGCGCTGAGTCACCTCGTTGGGCAGACCTTGAAGATTCAGAAGACGAGGGAGAAGTGGAAGAAGACAGGTACCACCGGCCAAGGTGGTGCCCTGACGGACTCAGCCGTTCCCAGAAGCGCAGGGTTCAGCGATTGCGCGGCCTGGAGGAAGCCGAAAGGTTGTACCGACATACGCTAAGAAAGGCACGGCCTGATCTGGCTGCAAAGGTTCAGCGAACCCTGGATGAAGAGCGTCGTCCACGGAAAATGGAGTGGCGCCCTAAACAGAGGAAAGCCGATGATGAGACATCGGCTGGCACAAACATGGTACTCGTCTTGCCGACAGAGCGTAGCGCTCCACGACTCTACGGAGCACACAAGGTGGACGACAACAGAAGCATCTCATCTTTTGTTGATGGGTATTGAAATATGGGGGCCGATGCACAGGTCGGCCGTAAAAATGGAAGTGAAAATTCGAAAATTTTCGAGCACAGCCGATGCGGCAGGCATCGACTTCAGAATCAAGAAACAGCCGATACGTAGCCATCGACTCTAGTTGTGCGAGGATTATCAAGCCTTCACCAAATCCAGGATTTCCAATCTGTGGGGCTGTCAGAGGAAGAAAGAGGATCGGCTGTGGCACATTCTCGCCTCGAGTAAGAGCTCGGGGGGGCAGCTCACCTTGAAGGCTTTCCACTCAGAGAAGCCGATTTATGTTCAAATCGGCTGACGCTGCATAAGGAGCTTCCCCACACACGATCAGGCCCAGGTCTACACAGTTCATGTGCGTATCCTCGTCTCTGTTTTGCGTTGGCTGAGACTCGGGGGGCAACAGGCCTGGTAGGTGCTCCATTGGAAAAGCCGATTGAAGTACCATCGGCTGATCCTCGTTGCAACCTTCTTCACAAAGCGATGAGCGTTCGCTAAGGAGTTGAAGAATGGAAGGATGAATGTCGAAGGACCGATGCGTTGTTATCGGCTCATTACACATTGGCAAATCGGCTCAAATCAAACTCAGAAGAAATCGGCAAACTCGAATTGGGGAACAATTCTTCATTAATAGGCGAGGTTTCTTACATAAAGAGCTAATTACCCTCAAAAGGAAATACTAGGGGATACATTGTCCCATCTGCTACTACTGACCCTATGCTAGGGGTCCTATCTACGGGCCGTCACTGCCCTCGTCGTCATCCTCAGAGCTCTCATCGGCACTGCTGCCGATGGGCTCCTCGTCGCTGCTCCCGTGGCCCTCCACGGGGGCTTCGTCCCCGTCTTCATCATCGGCTGTCTGTCGTCGTCCCACCACATGCGAAGGCGCTTTGCTGGTGGGTAGCCCTCGAGGGAGTCGTCGTCATCGTCCTCCTCCTCCTCTTCTTCCTCCACCACCCCCTCGGAGGAGGTGAAGTCGTCCCAGGAGAAGCGATCGTCGTCGCTCTCCTCCTCCGATTCCCCACCGGCGAGGAAACGGAGGTCGCTCTCCCCGTCCGTCGAGGACCGGTCGTCCTCGGACCGGATGGAGAAGTCATGGTCGACTCCTCCCCGGCCTCAATGGCGCGGCGGATGTTGGCCGCATGGGCCTCTTGTGGGCTCGGTGCTGGCATCGGTTCGGGGGAAGAGGATTCAAAGGAAAGTCCCGACGAGGCAGAGGAGGAAGAAGACATGGTGCGCAGAAGGGTTTTTTGGGGTGCCGATGGTTGGAACAGAGGAAGGAGATGAAGGAAGCTAATCAATCGGCGCAGTTAAATAACGAGAAGCCTGGTGAGGATTTAATGTATAAGTTCCCAAGGAGATGACGCCAGGGCTATCGAATTTTGCAGAGAAGCTGAGAAGACGAGGGCATAATGATGACGGATACGCAACGGCTACTGCTCTGCCACGACATGACCCTTCGAAGGGAAAACATAATGATTTTGGAAATGTTATTTCCAAAACCAGGGGGGCATGTGTTATCACCAGATTTTAGACAAATCCAGAGGTGGGCCGCAGTCAAGATGGGCTTAAGGAAATATACGTGGAGAATTATATGAATCGGCTTCGTTGGGCTTAATTGCCCGTGTATCTGTAACATATTAGACCTATTTTAGTTTAGAGATAGAATCTTAGTCGTGCACGGTTCAGTGCATGCCCACATTAGAAAGTCCCCTGGACTATAAATATGTACCTAGGGTTTATGGAATAAACAACAACTCACGTTCAACCCCAAAAACAAACCAATCTCGGCGCATCGCCAACTCCTTCGTCTCGAGGGTTTCTATCAGGTAAGCGACATGCTGCCTAGATCGCATCTTGCGATCTAGGCAGCACGAGCCCCACGTTGTTCATGCGTTGCTCGTCATCGAAGCGTTTTTGATGGCGAGCAACGTAGTTATCATTAGATGTGTTAGGGTTAGCATTGTTCTTCGTTTAAGCATGCTTACGTAGTGCAACCCTTGCATATCTAGCCGTCCTCACGCCTATCTCGGGTGTGGGGGCGGCACCCCGCTTGAGCATTATTTAGTAGATCTGATCCGTTACGATTGCTCCTTGTTCTACAAGGATTAGTTTAATATACTGCAATAGTTTGGCCTTACAATGGGGGGAGGATCCGGTGGCACGTAGGGTGGCGTTCGCAAGTCCTAAACGGGATGTTCCTAGGATCAACTTCATGTTGGTTTTTGGCCTTGTTTAGGATCGGCTTACGAGCACCGTGCGTGGCCGCAAGGCTCAACCTGGAGTAGGATGATCCGGTTATGCGGTGAAAACCCTAAATCGTCGTAGATCTCATTAGCTTCATCTTGATCAAGCAGGACCACCAAGTATTCGTGCACCCCGTACGGATCATGGGTGGATCGGCTCTTTGAGCCGATTCACAGGATAACCTGAGAGCCGATCGAGGCTCGTATTTAACGTTTACATGTATGCCCTGCAGGAAACTAAGCGAGGCAACCTCATCACCTTCTACGACCAGGTATAGGTCGGGTGGCACGCCCTTGCACTTCGCAACGCCGCGTGTGACCAGAAGAGCATTGCGGGCCGTCGCTCGGAGGGGTCTCAGCCAGCCGCAGCTCTAGGCTCCCCCCGGCTCTACAGTGTTGACAAGGCCGCTGCCCGCCGGTGGGTTTTGGCAGTCAACAGCTCCTCGTTGGGATCGACATTCTTACTTATCGAAGATACTACGATACACCCCCTATACTTGTGGGTCATCACTATACCATGGGAATATTACTACCGAAAGGAGGAGATCCATATTGAGATGAATGAACTCTGGCAGTTATTCAATTTAGAAGCCCTCGACAAATCTCTCATGAGTTGCTATTGCTTGTAAGTTGTCAACTACATATAAGTTCATTTTCATTCAGTTCATGTTCGTTTTCATTGCATATACTCATTATATCTTATGTGTTCTCTATTATGCAGAGTGAAGATCAGTGAATGCAAAAGTAATAATATTATCAATATTGGGTTTGTTGACCCAGATAAAATACATGTTCAAACGGTAAAGCATAATGCCTCAGAAACGGGGGGAAACCTACTAAGGTTTTTGGGGGAGCAATATTTCTGTGATTCAATATTGTTTCCTTACAACTACGAGTGAGAGTCTTAATGATCTTTTATGCACATTCAATTTTTCTTACTCGATGTTAAGTGTAATTCCTGACGTATATACATAACATGTGCAGCTTCCACTTGGATTCTACTAGACATTCAACCTGATAAGGGAATAGTTGAAGTAAGAGACCCACCGAGTAGAGGCGTGGATGGGTTCCACGACTTGCGAGAAGTTGCTCCAAGTGTAATTTCCTTCATCGCCGCGCTATATCTTTCGTGAGATATCAATTAATTATCCACTCATTCAATCATTCTTTTGCACTGGCAGGGCTTGGACCGCTTTCAAGAGACATCGTAAGGACGGTACCCAGGCGAGAGAAGCTAACATTTACTCCTGTACCGTGCCCTCGGCAGCCACAAGGGACGAATCTATGTGGATACTACGTTTGCGAGTCCATTCGCATGTTAACCACTGAGAAGCG
Organism: Lolium rigidum; assembly: GCF_022539505.1. Taxonomy (NCBI): domain Eukaryota; kingdom Viridiplantae; phylum Streptophyta; class Magnoliopsida; order Poales; family Poaceae; genus Lolium; species Lolium rigidum. Next base: position 305,170,069 of record NC_061508.1, read on the forward strand.
AGAACAAAAATAAATTCAACGTAAGCAATAACACTCACAAACTTTATTTATTATCGTCAATATTTCGTTATCAAGATTGATATAGTCATACTCATCTCATTTTCGTATATAGGTCGACTACATGCGGGACAGACTCCAACCAAAGGAACACCTACTAGGAATTGCGGAGGAACTGGCGGAACTTTTGGTTAGAGAAGTACTAAACAACAAAGGCTTGTTTAGTCCAAATAGATGCTCTACCTCCAAATAGACGGTCGTTAGTACCGCTTGTCGATCGTGAGCTAAATGTATATATATATGTAAGGGGAATCTACATGTAAGGGGAATCGACTTTTGCTTCCAATATTTGTTTGATCGATCTATATATATATAATGAATGAACGTGTACCACTTCTAGTAGCGTACAAATATATCCAACTTTTATTTTCGAATGGCGGGGGGTGGGGGGGTGCTGCACCTCTCAAACCCTAAAGCAGCAGCGTTGTGCGCCTGCCACGTAGAGGGCCTTTTGTCGCGGGTGGTAATACCGCCCGCGACAAAAGGGCCTGTCCCTGCGCGACCCGCGGCTGCCACGTGGTGGACCTTATGTCGCGGGTTGTAAGAGACCCGCGACAAAAGGGGGACCTTTTGTCGCGCCTCCCTTGTCGCGGTTGGGCGCCCACGACAAAAGGGTCGTACGACCCGCGACATTAGGCCTGTTTTCCACTAGAAGCTACCCGTGGTAGTATGGCTGTGACTTTGCCATTGGGTAAAAAGTGGATAGTCCAGATCAGGCATGTCTTTAGATTACGATCCTTGTGTTTGGTTGTTCGTTGCGACTATAGAGCATATTTTTCTCTTACCTAATTTACATCGATCATAAAAGAAATGCTATGGGGTATTTGCATTGGTCTGAGTTTCGATGACTAAAATTGAAGCATTTCTTGAAAAGAAAGTTCTAGATCACTCCCTAGATTGTGATTCTTGCGTTTAGTTCTTCAATGAAACCAAAGATCATCTTTCTTGCAGATATTTTCTCACCTTCAAACATCAATTTCAACACTAATACACTACCATTATTCAAACAGGAATATATATAAACGCTACGGGCAAGTGTGACAGCAAGATTGCTCTTATTTTTGTCATAAGAAGAATAAAATATGAGTGGAATAACCCAAGCATGGTCGATCTAGATCTTGGTTGACATTGCCATGTGTAGAGACGTGCACAAAGCGCCAAAAATAGCCTTTTCGACAGCTCGGCCAACATTTCACCGAATTAGACGCCATACATAAACAACTCAAACCCTACATATCTTAAATAAATATAAAGGTGCTAGCAGTGTCAAATTAAAAAAAAAACTTTGATGCTTGGCCGAGGATTTGTTTAGGACGTCATCTTAGAACTGTATGATACTGCTCCAGCAAATTAGATGGATGAACGAACAAGCCCCCACGAACAGCTCAACCAGCCATGTCACCAATACCTAGAATATGCACCTATCTAATAAGTGGATTGATATGCACCTAGTCGTTCTTGTAAGTTGTAATGGAATAGCAAGATCAATGGAACATCAACGAAAGGATGGACCTTATACTTCCATTATATATGTGTGTTCATCAAATTTCACGAAAAAACGATATCTTTTGTATTCTATGTAAAAAAGAAAAAAACACTATCTTGTGAAAAGCTTTGTTTTTACCACTGAATTTTATCTTTTCTACACATGCGGCACACGCGATAAGTCTATTTTTCATGAAATGACTTTGTGGGCGCGTAGCACGTGGATGCATGTGCGATTTTTTTGTTTCATTTTTTAAACATTTTAAAATGTGTCTAAGATGCATTTTAAAATAATCCAAAATACTTAATGGCCCTACTACCCACTTGGATCAGAGCAGATACCACAATAAGCTTATACATTGCTTACGTGATATTTTTGCTTATGTGGATGAGAAGACAAGAAAAAGTGGGGGGCTCACATTTAGGAGTTCTCCTAAGCAAATACAATAAAGGTGGAAAAAATAGAGAGAAAGTTGTAGAAAATAAATGTCTGATAGCCAACCTAATTATATGAGTAATTGTGGATGATGCCTTTAGACATGTCAGCTTCATATATCTCCTGTTCTTGGCTCGCAAACCTCAAATATAGCCAGAGCTACATGGCTCGTGGTTTTTTTTCAAAATTCAATTTTGCATTTTAAAGTTTCAAAAAATGGATCTATTTAGATGTGGCCTATGATGTACTCTACTATTGTGCAAAATCTCAGGATGAAATATGTTGTATTCTATGCTACACAAAAATGGATTTTTTTGACAAATATTGGAGGTTTAGAAATCTGTACTATTCACTACTTCAGATCCACAATTTTGTGAATTTTACACAGCCCAAAATAGTACTTTGTATAGTGGTAGAGTATAATACTGTCTACCTCTAGAATTTTTGTTCATAATTTTCTGAAACTATGAAATGCCATTTTCAAACTTTTGAAAAAACGGTCTCGATGTAGCCCGATCACCAAAACTCCACATTTCGTTGTTGGCTATACTATTAAACATCCTCTCAAGCATCCTTTAATAGTGCTGGACGTGACGACTTGGAAGAAACTACATACAGCTTCTGCTACTTTGCGGAGCAAAGTCTAGCAGTGACTTTGTCATTGGATCAAAAAAATGGAGAGTCAAGATCAAACATGTCTTAAGAGGGTGAATAGCATATTTTTCTCTGACCTATAATGTACATCGATATAGTTCTCATGAAAGAAATGCAATGGGTAATTTGCGCTGCTCTGAGTTTCGACAACTAAAACTGAAATAGTTCGTGGAATAAACGTTCTAGCACACTCCCTAGATTGCCATTCCCGCGTCTGGTTATTCGATGCAACCAAAGGCCATCTTTCTTGCGGATATTTTCCCGCCTTCAAGCATCAATTTCAGCACAAATGCAGTACTAGACACTACGGACAAGTGAGACAGCAAGATTGCTCTTATTTTTGTCATAAGAAGAATAAAATAGGGGTGGAAAAACCAAGCATGATCGATCCAGATCTTGGTTGACATGGCCATGTGTAGTGATGTGCACAAAGCGCCAAAAATAGCCTTTTCGACAGCTCAGCCAACATTTCACTGAATTCAGACGCCATACATATCTTAAACAAATATAAAGGTGCTAGCTGAGTCGAATTAAAAAGGCTTTGATGCTTGGCTGAGGATCTGTTTAGCCTCTCATCTCAGAATTGAGTACTGCTACTCCAGCAAATTAGAAGGATAATCGAACAAGCTGCCATGAACAGCTCAACCAGCCATGTCGCCAATACTAGAATATGCACCTAGCTAAGTAGATAGATATGCACCTAGTCGTTCTTGTAATGGAGTAGCAAGATCAATGACACATCAACGAAAAGGTCCACCTTAATGAGAAGAGATATTTCTCACCCCAGCAAAGAAATAAAAACACCCTGGTCTATGTAGATGAACGCATTCTAGTCGGCCACCTATAAAATAGACACACAATAACCCGACTGATGCCTGGCTGTATATATCATCCAGCATATAGTATTTGGACATTGTGGACAAAAGTGAACTTTTCTCTCTGCACCTGCACCTGTCTTAATCATGTGTGTGTCGAGCTCGCACGGAAACCACGTTACTGCATTAGTTAAGAAATGGTCATCATTACACATTAGTTAATTACCATGATATTTCAGTATGACTTTGTAATAAATCATGCGTCGGCTTCAGGTGGTGGTTGCTCATATGATGACTCGGGCGCACTACCAATTCTACATAAATATCATTATGTTGAAAACAAAAAGTATAAGAATTGCAAATAGAGCTTGGTTCTGGTGGTTAGATCCCTTGTGGTGGAACCAGTCCACCCAGGTTCAAGTCCTAGACTTGATATGGGCATACGTTAATTTTGACAAATGCATAGGTGGCCATTTGAGGACACAAGCTGGGCTAGGAGCTAGCATCGTGACAGGAAAGCACAGCATGGCATAGAGTACCAGCCCTGGCGTGACGGAAAGACGATGGGCCATCGATGAATGGGCAGGAAACCGGTGGCTAGATGGATGCATCAGAGCGAAAAGGTGTCATTCGTTGCTTGTACGCAGCCTCCTCAACTCGAGATATTTTCATCTCAAAAAAAAACTCGAGATATTTTCATCTTTTTCAGGCAACAGCGGTCAGCCATGCACGTGCGCTGTTGGTGCACGTCTCCATTTGCTATATCGCTGTCTCGAAAAGAAATTAAAATTACTGTCTCCCCTCCTGGCCTACATATCTAGCTTTGAATTTTAGTTGAAAGAAAAAAAAAGGTATATTTTAAACCCCGAATCCTTAGAGGTTTCGCGAAATGGACACTGAACTTGAAATCTATGTTGGTATCTCGAACTAAATCGACCGTTGCACATGTTTGGCTCACTAGGAAAAGCATAATCCGAACTAGGAATACCTATTGCCTCATTGACTAGACAGGCTAGATGACCGATTCATCTCATATTCCAATCCAGAGCACTCGGTACAAGTAGATATGCCGATGGTTTTCATATACCGCCAACTATATGGGTAGCTGCCAACCGGATCACTATCGAGGGGCCTATGCTTAGTGCTACCTCGGCACAAATAAATGTTGAGATTCAAAAGAACCTATGCCCACATTGCAATATCTTCCGCCACTTCTGCTCCGGTGCTCCTTCCCTGCAATTTTTTTGGACGCGTCAAACACAACAACGGTGGAGATTTTCTCATACATGTTTGTAAGTGGGGACACGATCATAATTTTCGTGTAGTTCCACCGTCCGTACAGCCATGTACATGCCCATATGGCCTACGTTGTGTTATACCTCGTCTTTGTATGTATCTATGGTCACGTACATGTGCCGAAATATAAATGTGCTATAAAGATCTTGCTCACATGATCTCTTTCTTTTCTTACGCGACGTACACATACCATATCAATACAGACGGGTATACATAGGCTGGATATGGATTTCGGCGGACCAACACATGAAAAAAAAGACAACTATGACCATTCATCACAAAAGTTGTTCTCTGCACCCTACCTCTTCCGACAGAAGGAATATTCTCAAGATACTCCCACCGTCCCGACATACATGTCTAAAATTTATTTAAAGTTAGATGTATCTAGACACTAAATAGTAGAGATGCATTCGAATTTTAACAAATCTCGGACGGAGTACATCTATCTCTGATTTTGCGATTTTATAAGTGGTATAGGCGGGATCTCTCCCGACAAACGTAGCCATCCACGATCCAATAATACTGCGGGATCAATCCAAGCGCACCATGCTTCGTCTCGCCCTTTCCGACTTGTGGCAGCCTGTCGGCAAATACACAGATTCCAAGCGATCTCCCGATACAGCAGCGTCGAAAAGGTAGGTTTTGGCCTTGCCGAGGAGCCAACAGTCAACAGAGCGCGCCTCACGTGCGCTTAACTGGTGCCCGACGATCCGATCGTTAGCACTGCTGCCCCCCGATCAGCTCCATGCTGAATTAATCAGTTTATCCGTTGCATAGTAGTCCAGCGATCGCCTTTTTTGCTTGATTGATCGGCACATGGGTGGGCATGGGATCCCCTCCCTCCTACCTACAAGATGGATACTGTACAGAGTACCAAAATATCTCGATCTCTGCACTTCGTCTCCAGGAAAATTGGGATGGCAGGATTCAGTACTGTCTCACCATCGAACCCGCTCGAGTTAATTTACCCAGTATAGCCGCATGATCTGGTTGTCAGCAGCAGCAAAGCTAGATCACTCGTTTGTCTTTAGCTTTAGCCTCCTAGAACTATAGACTTGGAACAAGTCCTCTGGCTGACAATCTATATATACTGTATTTGCATCCCTTAGCAGGTAGAATTTCCAATTTGCTTGCTAGCACCATTTTTCGAGAAACCCCGAACCGGAGTATCCGATTACGGAGAAAGGATCCCGAGTTATGATTCGATACAACCAAAGATGCCTTGAATTCTTTTTTTAGGAACAGCCTTTTCTACGCCATTCTTCTCTTGCGGACGTTTGCTCTCGTCTACATACATACAAACTTCAATCAAGAATTTGTGGAAACATCATCCTTCTGGGGGTAATCCATATTTTTTTTTTGATAAAGGATGCTTTATTACTTCAAGAAGCAATTACATCCAGCCTCTGCATAACCAGGATGCACACAGCCGTTTGTTTGTCTCAAGTCACCAAAGTTACATAAAACAAAAAGAGGCGAAATACATATCGGAACGATGAATTATATAACGCCTAAGAGCTAGGTGGAGCTTCTATCCGTAGACTATGCTGCCACCCATGTAGGGAAAAAGTATCCATCGCCGTATCCTCCAACCGTGTACAGACCTCCGTAAACAGGTCTCGGTTCTCCTCCCGCTGAAGAGGTAACCACGAACGGAGAATACCTGTACATCTGTAGATAACCTGCAACAAAGAGCAATTTTTGTCATTAAAAATCTTGTCATTTCTACATAGCCAGAGCGCCCAGATAACTGCCAGCGCCCCCATCCTAAGAAGCATTTTAATCCTTGAATTGATACCATGCAGCCAATTGCCAAAGACATTAGCAACACTAGTCGGGGGATACAAGGTAGACGCTACTTGGATGACTAACCATATAGATCTCGCAAACTGGCACCGGAAGAATAAATGATTGATGGTTTCGTCATGATGACAAAAGACACATCGTGTACTTCCGTGCCAATTCCGCTTAACAAGATTATCTTTGGTGAGAATAACCCCACGACGAAGATACCATCCAAAAATTTTAATTTTTAATGGTATCTTCATCTTCCAAATTTTCTTATTATTATCAACTGGTAAATCGAGAGCAGCATCGCATTGTAGAAAGATTTTACAGAAAAGGAACCATCTACGTGGAGGTTCCATCGAAATTCATCCGGCTCGGCGATAATTGAATATCTCCAAGCCGCGAGAATTAGGTTGTTCCATGCCACGAGCCTTTGTCCTAGTAAAACCCGTCCGAACGTCACATTCGGGGGTGAGGTAGCCATTACGGTTGCAATGGTATCACCTTGGCGACGCGCAATTCTATACAAAGCGGGATACTGTTCACATAGGGGTGCATTGTCGAGCCAAGCATCTTCCCGAACCGTATCCGTGCACCATTCTTAATGGAGAAAGTCCCATGTCGAAAAAGACATTTTTTGTCGCCATAAGACCGGCCCAGAAGTGTGAATCCCCAGGTTTCCAAACCATTTGAGATAATGTCTTCGAGCCGATGTACTTTCTCCGAAGTATAGTTTGCCAAATCCCATCCTCAGTAAGTAGCTTAAATAGCCATTTACCCAGTAGCGCTGAGTTCTTGACCTCCAGGTCATGAACTCCAAGCCCTCCTTGATCTTTGGGACTACAAACTATACTCCATTTAACCAGATCGATATTTCTTTTCTCGTTGTCCCCTTGCCAAAAGAATCTGGATCGATAATAATCGAGTTTGTGCAGAATTCCTTTGGGTAAGATGAAGAATGATAACATATACGAGTACCATATTAGTTAGTACTGAATTAATGAGTACCAGTCTTCCACCCGGGGACAACAGTTTACCTTTCCAACTACTGAGGCGTTTTTGTAATCTTTCTTCCACTAATTTCCATTCCGCAATTGTAAGTCTCCGATAATGAATCGGAATACCCAAATAGTGGATCGGAAATTGGCCTTGCCCGCAACCAAATAACTCTGAATACAGAGCTACATCGTCTTGGGCATCACCGAAGCAGAACAATTCACTTTTATGGAAGTTAATTTTCAATCCCGATAATTTCTCAAAAGCTGCTAAAATTAATTTCAGATTTCGAGCTTTTTCAAGATCATGATCCATAAAAAGAATTGTGTCATCGGCGTATTGAAGGATAGATAAGCCACCATCAACTAGATGTGGAATCACCCCTTCAATTTGACCATCGAGACTTGGCCCGCTCTATGAGTATCGCCAACATATCCGCTACGATGTTAAACAACATCGGAGATAACGGATCCCCTTGGCGTAACCCTTTTCGCGTTTGGAAGTAGTGTCCGGTGTCATCATTGACCCGTATAGCCACACTACCACCATACACAAAATCATTAATTAGAGCTCGCCACTCAGGTGAAAAGCCTTTCATCCTGAGTGTCTGTTGAAGGAAAGACCATTTAACTTTATCATACGCCTTCTCAAAATCAAGCTTTAAAATAACCCCATTTAATTTCTTAGAATGCATCTCATGTACCGTCTCATGCAAAACCGCCACTCCGTCAAGGATATTCCGTCCTTGCATAAAGGCTATCTGCGATGGTAAAACCACATGATCCGCAACCGTATTAAGTCTAATGGTGGCCACTTTAGTGAAAATCTTGAAACTTACATTTAATAGGCAAATGGGTCTATATTGTTGGATCCTTTCTGCCTCATTAATTTTCGGTAACAAGATGACTTCGCCAAAATTTAGACGAAATAATTCTAGTTGTCCAATGTGTAAATCACTGAACAAATCTAGAAGATCCGATTTAATAGTATCCCAGAAGGTTTGATAAAACTCTCTTTGGAAAACCATCTGGACCCGGTGCTTTGTTGCATTCCATTTGGAAAACAGCCTTCTTAACCTCTTCCTCGGTATAAGGTGCGGTTAGCAAGCCATTTTCTTCCAACGAAACTTGGGGTATATCATCCGTTAGGTCCTCGTTAAGAGTAAAATTACTTTCCTCAGGAGGACCAAACAGACCCTTATAATAGTTAGTAATGAAAGACTTGAGTTGCTCATGGCCTTCAATCAACCCTCCATCTTGAATAAGAGAGTGGATACGTTTTTTCCGGTGTCTCCCATTGGCTAGGCCATGGAAATACCTCGTATTTGAGTCTCCTTCCAAGATGAATTGAGCCTTGGATCGTTGATACCATTTGAGTTCCTCTTCGCGGAGAAGACCGGCCATCTGTTCATTGGATTGATTTTTAAGTTCAATCTCATGTGTAGACAGTGGTCTAATCTCCGCAACAGCCTCAAGCCCATCAATCACATTTGATAAGCGAGTCTTTTCTTTTTAAGAATACCAGCCGTATGGGCAGCCCAACCGGAGAGATGTTTGCGCATAGACCGCATTTTATTATTCCATCTCAAGATAGGTGTGCTTCCACCGACCGGTCTTTCCCAAACCCTTTTAACCATATCATAAAATCCCTCTCGATGTATCCAGCCAAGTTCAAACTTGAACGGCCGTTTACAAACAGGTCTGGGATTTCCAGTGGTTAGAAGGATGGGAGCGTGGTCAGACAGTTTTTCAATACGTTCTAGTGCACGGACTGACACCATAGGGTATTTACTTTCCCATTCGGTATCCATCAACACGCGATCTAGTTTCTCGTATGTGGGCTCCGGCAAGCTGTGGGGGTAATCCATATATATACACGAATGCTACAGACAACAAGGTCCACCATTTCTTAAAGATAAAAATACAAATAAGATAAGGAGCGGACAAACCAAAGAAGGATCCGTCCAGATGTTGGGACAATGGCATATGTACAAGGATGATGCCAAATGTAGGTTTTTCGACTAATATAAACAACTTACAACATAATTGAAAATATTATGCTACCAGTAGTTGGCAGAAAACGAAGTAATTACTAGTTGGTGACAGAGTTAGAGTTCCATTTTAGTAAGGGAGATCTTATCAGCAATTTTTTTTTTTAGGCAAAAGCTTTGCCTTTCATTGATATAGGAGAAAAGAGTTGGCCCGTTTATGAGGAAAACAGGCCGAAAACCGTACAACACAACACCACACGCCAGCCCCGAGGCTGCGCTCCACACGGGTCGACGACCAACCAGGTCGACACCACACCTCAACGCAACAGGCGGAGGCGAAAGACCGGAGCCACCGCTCCAACTACCACACCGGCCCCGAGGTCGCGCCCCGCCTGGCCGAAGACGAACCCGCCTCCGCCAAAAAACCACCAAAACACTCCACAAGACCCTTTGTCCGGTGGACATCCAAAGCGAGGCCTCAAGAGGCAAAACGACGCAAGAGCACCGCCCACGCCCGATCCCGCGAGGGATCTAGGGTTTCCCCCGGAGAACCCGAGTGGAGAACAAGAAACACCCGCTTCGACGACGCCTTCAAGAAGAATGTGGCGCCCACAGGCGTCACCGTCGTCGGTCCTGGCCTCGCCGCCAAGACGAGCTTTCGCCCAGCGAAGAATTCCAAGACCTCGCGCCCGCCCGCCAACAAGGACCGGCACAAAACCACCATCTCCAACCGCTAAGCCGTAGTCGCCGACGCGCAGAGGGCAGCACAGCCCGAAGCCAACGGAGAACCGCCGAAGATCACCGTGGGCGCCGCCGGAACGCCACATAGAGGGGACGCCGACAACACCGACACGGGGCTCGAGGACGACCGCCGAAGTCCGCAGACGTGAACACCCCGCACCAACCAAAGCCGCCACCGCACAGCCAAACTAGCCCGGCAGGCCCAGATCGGGCCCGCCCATCGCCGCAGCCACCAGAATCAGCACCGCCGCCATGGCCTCCGGCTGGGTCCACCGCCCATGCTGCCAGCCCAGCCGTCGCACAGCCCAGCACCACGCCGCCGCGCCGCCCATCGCAGCCAAGATCGGGCCCGGAAGGCCAGCGAATCCGCACGGCCACCAAGCGCCGCCCGCAGCCAGCCGCGCCCGTCGCCCTTCGCCACCGCGCCCGCAGCAATTGTCATCTCATAATACTGCAGCTTGCAGTACACAATCTTGAAAAGTGCTCTCGCAGTACGCACACGTCGACCAGCGATGTCCCCTATCCCCTAAATAAATGTATAATCGTATTCATTTTGGCAACCATCTTGATTTTCTTTAAACTAGAGGTTGTTACCCTAACTTAAATTAATAAGGTTGTGCATACATAGCTCACACAGCTTACAAGCCAAACAGGAAAAAACAAACACATGCTAGAATAATCACTCTGGCCCTAAATATTTTTTGCAAGTTTAAGAAAAAAATATAGGATAAACTGTATTTTAGGTTGGGATTCATCAAACCTGCTACAAGTATTTTGGACCGGAGGAGTACATAATTTAGACAAGGAAATCCATGTATATTCAACGGGATTCACGACCTGCCGGCCTGCCCAAGTGCCCAATGTACACGCTCGCGTTCAAGTCGGTCAGCAAATGAATGAAATAGACGGCCGAGGAGTTCGCGCTCCATTCCGACGGTTGGCGCGTCGATCGACGCGGTTGCCAATGCGACGGTTCTCCTTCCCGGCAACTGCACCGTCGCTACGTAGACGGCGGTTGAGCGTCCGAGCCGCTAACGCGTTGGGCTTGCGCCTCCTCGCCTCTCATTTCGTTGTGTCCGGCGTGCCGGAGCGTCCCCTGTGTAGCGGGGACGGGCTCGGAGCGCCGGACACCGTATTGGGCCACGCCGGACAAAAAGAGCCTTTGGTACGCACGGTTGGGAATGATTTTTTGTCCGGTGCGCCCCAAATACCTTTTGGGGATGGTTTGGAGAAACGCTATTGGAGATGCTCTTAGGCCGTAACCACTCTATTAATTCGGACCATGGAGAAGCAGTCCTCATGCACCTAATTGACTAACTCTGATGTAGGAGTATGCACTGCTTAAGCTGTAACCACTATTAATTGGGGCCGGCAAGGCTTCATATAGCCGGTTTCACTTCGATGTTTGTTGCTACCATGGTTGAGGTGGAGTCATGGTTTCGAATGACACCTGCATTCCTTTCCTTCCATATTTTTCATGACACCAACATGGTTTCGAATGACACCTGCATTCTTTTTTTTCCATATTTTTCAGACGGTCGCACAGGCTATCTTGTCCCAATCTGGATGGTGTCACACTAGTTGAGTACAGGATGCTTAGTTGGCTTAGTTTCCGAATTTTGATGTTTCAATGGTTAATTTATGTATCGACCATGAGTGATCCGTGAATTTTGTATCACGTATTTTTGTTTGACTCGACTCTATTAATAAAGGCCGTTTGTATCACCACGATGCAGAGGCTGGGGTGATTATCCCCTTTTCGAGAAAAAAAACATGGCAAGCATGGCCATGGCCTTTCTAGTTTTTCCAGTTTTCTTGGATCACCTTCACCCGCCATTCTTTGATGGATCGTGCCAAGTTCCAATTGCTTGGCTCTACATTGTGAAGGCCGAGCCAGTTCCTACTTAACTTTTTCTGATGGTGATATTAGTGGATAACTAGATATGTGGTGTGTTTAGTTTATGCCTAGTCTTGCCCTACCAATGATTTGGCTAGCTAAAATTTCAGTTGATGTCTTTAGAGCATGTCTAACAGACCCCCTAAAAGGTCCAACCCCGTAAAATAACCGCCGATACGGGATAGAGCTCTACCTGACCGTCTAGCAGACCCCGTAAATCAGTCCCCCGTATCGAATTTTTACAGTTTTGGCTACGGGGCGGCTCCTCGCCCCCTACAAGTACGGGGTGGGAGGCTGAATACAGGGCCAACCCCCACTTGTGGGGCGCTGAACTTTCAGCAAATCGCAACTGCTTCTGCCATGGAGCCCCGCTGGAGAAACGTGCGACCACCTCCGTCTTCAAGGCGCACCACCGCGCGTTCGTGGCTGCCACGCTGCAGTGCCTGCAGGTCTTCTCGCCTTCCCTGCAGCAGACCACGTATGATCAACAAGCTCACCTGGGACCAGATCGCCGAGGATCAGGCCACGAGCATCCTGGCGTTCGCGGAGGCCGCCGTGGCCAAGACCGTGGCGGGCGGGGGCGGCCGGCCCACGACCGGTGGCGGGGGGGGGGCATGGCGGGTGGTGGTGATGGGGGCCATGGAGGCAGGGGCGGCCGTCCCATGGCCGGTGGCGGGCGGGAGCGACGGGTAGGGGCGGCGGCGGGGGGCACCGGCCGGCCGGTGGTGGTGGGCAGGGGCGGTGGCGGGGGGCGGCGGCCGGCCGGGGCGGGGCAGGGGCAGTGGGGCTGGAGGAGGAAGAAGAGGAAAAAAGAAGAAAAAAAATGATTTGCCATATTTTAGGAATATGCCCTTTTACGGATACGGGGTTTGCTAGTTCGGACGGGTTTTCGACCGATCGAAATCGAATACAAGACTCTCTACTCGTGTTATACGGGGCCGAAATTTAGGTTTATGGATACGGGGTCTGCTAGTTCGGATGAGTTTTCGACCGATCAAAATCGAATACAGGGCCCTCTACTCGTGTTATACGGGTCAGAAATTTAGGGGGTATGTTAGACATGCTCTTAGCTCTCGCTTGCCCATGATATGGCCAATATTAGCTAAAAAATTAAGCAGAGTTGGTAGCGGGCATTGGCATGGTCCAAAATTGGCTACCTTCGAAACATGCACCAACTTTACCGTCTAGCCAATAAATTGGTAGGGCGTAGTTTGGTCACGATCCAAACACACGCACCATACTCTCCTCTCTTCTACTCTATATCTGCTTTTGCATTTACGTGTGGCAGGCGAGATCTCCCCTCACAAACCTACCATTCAGGAATCACGATCCAATAATACCGCAAGCTCCAAACCACATGCCTTTTTTTTTTTTTTTTGCCCTTTCCGACCTGTGGCTACGCATGGAACCGTAGGGGCGCGGCAACCTGTCGGCAAATATGCGATCTCCCTGTCGAAAAGCTAGCGTTTGTTTGGCCTTGCCCAGGAGTCAACAGACATCATGTGCGCTTCCCTTAATTGGATCATATAGATGCTTAACTATTAACTAATCAGTAGCCGTTGCATAACAGTCCAGCGATCGCCTTTTCGCTCTGATTGATCGGCACATGAGCACATGAGCATGGGATCCCCTCCCTCCTATCTGCAACATGGATACTGGATACCAAAAATATCTCCATCTCTGCACTGTATCCAGGCCAAGCGACTAAGCGATGGTTTCCATGAGAATTGAGCTGGCAGGATTCGGTCCCTCTCATGATCGAATCCAGTTGAGTTAATCTACTAGTCGTACCTTCTATTGGTCAGCAGCAGCAAAGCTCGATCACTCGTTTGTCTTCAGCTAATAGCCTTGAGTAGAAACTATATAGACTTGGAATAAGTCCTCCGGCTGACAGGTGAATATATTGCAGGATTTGTAATTTACTTGCTACCGCCTTATTTTTTCCAGATATTCCGAACTGGGGTATTCCTTAGCGGAGAAAGGATCCCAAGTAATGATTCGTGTGTTAGGTTGTTCGATACAACCAAAGATGTCGTTTCCTGAAATCTCTTTCACGAACATTTTTCCTTTTCTATGTCGTCGTCGTTCTTTTCCTGCAGACATTTGCTTTAGATCGAAGCTTCTGGCATCAATTTTCAACGCGATGATCTGGAGCATCATTTTTCTGGGAGTAATATACAAATGCTACAGACAACAGGATCGATCAATACTTAAAGAGGAAATAAGAGTAAAATAAGGAGCGGATGAACCAAAGAAGGACCCATCCAGATCTTGGGACGATGGCATCTGTAGCAACAAGTGCAGGGCATGCCAAATGTAGGTTGTTCGTCTACCTTAAACAACTCACGGCAAACTTCAAATACTATATTACTAGTTGCTGACAGAGCAACAGCTCCATTTTCTTAAGGCATCCTGTTAATATTCTAGTGAATCCCTATTATCTCTTGTCATCTCATAACACTGTACTGCAACTTTAAGCAGTACACAAACTTTATGAGTGCTCTAAGAGCAAGTATAACAAGTTCTAGTTGGAAGAGAGAGAATAGGAGAGAGAAAAAGAGTTGGGTCTTATGCAAGAGCTAGCTCTACAGACGTGCTCCTAGACATCTTATTTGAGTGAAAGGTGGACCACATATTGATAAAGTAAGACATGTTTATAACTCACTATTGTACATAATACTCTAAGTTGGCAATAGATAACATGACACTTACCTTATAGCCAGCAGCTGGCTACACTATTAAACTTGCTCTAAGGGGTTCAACCTTCTGTCGGTACACGCACAGCTTGACAATATAGAATGTGAAATCATATACTAGAATATGCACCTAGCTAAAGCGAATACTGCTAGAATATATGTGTTGGTCCGGTAACGATCTTGATTTCATACAGTCGTACATTATCCTATGCAAAGATCGCTAAGATAATGAACGCCCAGCGAATGGAACCACATAGTTTAGACAAGGGAATCCGTGGATATTCAACGGGATCCATCAGCTGCCGGCCTGAACATTGTATACACTTGCGTTCTAGCCGGCCATCAGATAAATGAAATAGGCACGGCGCCTGACTGATGCATATGCATGGCTACATGTGTGCTGCATACAATTAATAAACACTTACCATAGAGGACAAAAGTGAGCTTTTCGCTCTTTCCCTGTCATTATCTGTTTGTGTCAAAGTCGCACGGCTTAGGCTGTAACCACTCCATTAATTTGGAGACTGGAAAAGCGGTCATCATGTACTTAATTGAATAATTATGGAGAAGGAGTATGTAGCTTGCATATGATTAGCATAAGCAGTAGTCATATTCGATCAGTATAATTTAGTTAGCTGTATTATCATATGCCTAGTGGAGTGGATGTAGCCATCAACAAGTACACAACTTCGTCAGATGACAAGGAAACATCGATCTCACCTAAGAGGCACAGAGGGACATATGGATTATATATCTACATGTTACTAACGGCGTTTCACTATGTTCAGATCTGAAGCTCTATCTTCCTTTAGAATCTGAAGAAGAATGTACAGATTTTTTTTTTGAGCATTCGAAGATGTACAGAAGAATGTACAGATGGAACGATGTTACTGTGATTATGAGACATGGCAACTTTTACAGGCTCCGTATATGATATCGGCGGGGGGCGCCTATACACCGACCTAGTGGGGGGGGGGGGGGTTGCTTTACACCGACCTGGTCGGTGGCCAGCGAGGAGCCGCACACCCCCCTGGCCGTTGTTGGGCCTGGCCCATGATCCCGACCGGCTGCTTTCAGTTTCGCTGGTCCGACGTGGCTTGCTGGGCAGCATCAGGTAAACGTTTTTTCTTTTTTGTTTCTTTTGTTTCTATTAATTTTTTATATTTTGAATATTTTAAAAATTGGAAATTATCAAAATCTGAACTTTTAAATTTTAAAATCGAGCATTTCTGATTTGACGATTTAATTAAGTTTTTCGCTTTTTTAAAAAAATGAACAATTTTCAAATTTGAACAAATTTGAAATTTGAACAATTTTATGTTTGAACATTTTTAAGTTTGAACAATTTTCTAATCTGAACAACTTTTAAGTTTAAACAATTTTCAAATTTGAACAAGTTTCTAATTTGAACATTTTTTCAAATTTGAACAAATTTGAAATTTGAACAAATTTGAAATTTTAACATTTTTTTAATTTGAACAAATTATAAATTTGAACAATTTTAAAATTTAAACAGTTTTTTAATTTAGTTTTTTGTAATTTAAAAAAGAAAAAAAAGAAAAGAAAAAGAAACATAAAAGAAAAGAAAACAGAAAAACAAACAAAAAAGAAAGAAAACGAATAAACAGAAAACGAAAATAAAATAAAAAAACGAAAATGGGCCGGGCCCTATACCCGACCAGTGTGTGCGGTGATTGGTAAGCACCGACCTAGTTGGTGTATAGGATTCACCTGGTCGGGCCACCGCACGCCCGAGCGACCAAGTCAGTTGTTGGGCTAGGCCCACTAAGGTTAGGTACGTTTTTTTTCCTTTTTTTGCTATTTGTTTTCTGTTAATACTTTTCTTTTTCAATATATAACTTTACAAAAAAATCGAAGAACAAAATAAAAAAAATATTTAGATTCTGCTGAAATTCAAAAGATGCTCAGATTTTGACTACATTTTTTTCTCGAAATTTGAACATTTTCAAATAGGAACATAATTTAAATTTGAATATTTTTAAAATTTGCTATTTTTTATTCAGTATTTTACCATTTTTTAAAATGAACTTTTTTCAAATTTGAACGGTTTATCAACTTGAGTGGTTTTAAAATTTGAAAATATTTAAATTTGAATATTTTTCAAAATTGGGGAATTTTAACCCAAAAAATTAACATTTTTTTGTTTGAACTTTTTCCGAATTTGAACATTTTTCAAAAAATAAACATTTTTTAAAATATGAACATTTTTCAAAACCTAATTTTTTTAGTTTAAACTTTTTAAAGATCTTAATATTTTCGAATCAGAAAATATAAAAGAAAAAGAAAAAGGAAAGAAAAAAGAAAAAAAAAACCGAAAAAGCTGTGAACAGGGTCGACTAGGCTAGCCCATACCATGCGTGGGGGGCGTGCGACGCATGGTAACGGCCGACCTAGTCGGTGTATAGGAAATACAGGGAGGACGGCTTCGCAGAAGACGACCCATGTTCCCATTCCATTCCTTCCTCGTTTTCTATCCATTTTAATTAGTTATGCTGGTTTTTTCTTCCGGTTTTGCCAGACGGTTTCTAAAGAAAAAAATAAATTTTGAAATTTTTCGATTGTTAAGAATTTTCAAGTTTGTGCCTTTTTGAATTTAAACTGTTTTCGAATTTAATTTTTTTCTTCAAATTTGCTTATTTTTTAAGGTGAAATTATTTTAATCTGAATAATTTGATGTTTGAACAAATTTTAGGTTTGAATATTCTAAGGTTTAAATATTTTCGAATTTGAACATTGTCGGATTTGAATTTTTTAAAATTTGAATATTTTTCGAATTAAAACATTTTTTATTTTGAACATTGTTCAAGTTTATACAATTTTTACATTTGAACTTTTAAAATTTTCAATAATTATTACATAAAAATTTTCGTGTTCCAAACATTGTCAAACCAACTAAAACAAATAACTACCTAGTACTACGAACCTACTACGGCATACATGCACCCACCTAACATGGGCCGAGCCCATCTTACTCCAGGACAGCGGATTCCCTAAGAGCATCTCCAGTCGCGTCCCCCAAACGATGTCCGGGCAAAGCGCCGGATTAGTCGTTTGGGGGACGTCCGGACAAAATTTTCGTTTGGAGAAGGTCCCTTTTCTAGCCACGTCCCCCAAACGCGACCTCCAAACAAAAAGTAAGTGTAAAAGTCGTGTCCGGCGTCCCCGGTAGAGACTCTATACACAGGGGATGGGCTAGGGACGCCGGACAACATTTGGAGCACGTCCGGACCGAAGCGGCCTTTGGGGCATGCGACTGGGATGTTTTTTTGGCCGGCGTCCCCCAAATCTCTTTGGGGGACGCTTTGGGGGACGCGACTGGAGATGCTCTAAGCGAGATAGTTGGGCGTTTCTTATACACCAGATTTGGGGGACGCTTTGGGGGACGCGACTGGAGATGCTCTAAGCGAGATAGTTGGGCGTTTCTTATACACCGATCAGGTTGGCGCGTACCGCATGCCTCACACCCTCGTGCGCGGTACGAGCCGGCCCAGTTAGGTCCTAGCCATTTTTTCTTTTTTATGTTTCTGTTTTCTTTTCTTTTCTGTTATTTTTTCTGTTTTCTGTTTTCTTTTAAGGTTTAATTTAGAACGTTAAATTTGGTAATTTTGTATATTTTTTTCCAAAAATTAGGCAGATTTTAAATTGCTTAAATTTCAGAAAAATGAATTTTGAAAAAATGTTCAAGTTTGAAAAATGTTCAAATTCGATTTTTTTTAATTGTTAGATTTTGAAAATCATTCAAATTCAAAAATTGAGCAAATTCGAAAATTGTTCAAATTCAAAAATTGTGCAAATTCGGAAATCGTTCAATTTTGAAATTTTTTCAAATTCCAAAATCGTTCAATTTTGAAATTTGTTCAAATTCGACAATCGTTCAATTTTGAAATTTATTTAAATTGAGAAATCGTTCAAATTTGAAAATAGTTCAAATTCAAAAATTGTTCAAATTTAAAACTATTAGTATACAAAACAGAGATAAACGGAAAGAAAAAATTGAGAAAGAAAAAATTGAGAAAGAAAAAAAAAACTGGGCCGGTCCGACATACTTGGCGTGGGTGTGCGGTGGCCCCTCTGCACCGACTTGGTCGACGGACCGGACCTCCCGGATAGTTGGGAAACCACTATGCCAAGACCAACCTTTGTGAAGGTCTCATCCCAGGCACTAGGAACGCTCCGCAACGACGTGTGTCGTTCCGAACTAAGGGCATCTCCAACGCGGTGATCCAAATCGGACGCGTTGCAGTAGTGGACGCTCCCGAATGTCATATCCAACCCGCCTTGCAGATCGGAAAAGATCGGACGAGACAAGTCGTTGTGCGGAGTACTCTCGAAGGTCCCGAATCGAATCGAGTTCCCTGAGCTTGGTGATGAAGGAGCCGACGACAACGCCGGCGATGCTGATGAATTTGCGTACGACATGACTGAAACAGCCGATGACGAGCCTTGTGCCAACAGGGTTCCCACAGACGGAGCCAATTGTCGAGGGTGTTCCTAGGCAATGCCCACCTTTTGGGGCTTAGGGTTGACAGAATCCTGCAAGCTGACACGAGACATCGGATACCAAACAAACGGAGAGAGAGATTTACCCAGGTTCGGGGCCCTCGATGAGGTAAAACCCTTACTTCTTACTTATGTGATCTTGATTATTGAAATTATCGGGTTACAATGGGGTAGCCGAAGGCTAAGACTAAGATCTCGTCGAGATGCTAAGATTTCTAATTACCTAGCTCTAGACTTGCGGTGATTCTGACTGTGATGATTGTGTGTCCCTCAGCAGACCCTCTCTTGGCCCTTATATTGCAGGCCAGGTCCCGAGAGTTCTATCCGGGTTCGGCTAGGTTACAAAGAGTTCTACATCTAAACTTTCCTTGTTCTTCATCATCTTGCCTTATTCGTCAAGAATCTTTCTTCGAAAACGACATAACGGTCCACCTTGGTCGGTGGATGATCTTCATGGGCCCCTGGTTGGGTCGTAAGAGGTAGCATAACATTGATTACCCGAAGGGTAATGCCCACATCAGACGCGGTGGGCGCCGGGGCGCCACCCTACTCCCATTAGTACTCGTCGTCGTCGCCGTCGATGAGGACGACGCCACCCGGCGGCGACGCGCTATTCCGGCTGGACACGCCGGAGGGCGCCGGGGACTCCGGCCAGGGCGACCACTGCGCCCTTACCCAGGCGGTGTGCGGGTCCGGGGGGCTCACCGGCCTGCGCAGGCGTGCCAGCCGCGCCGCCTCCTTCTGTCGTTGCTCCGCCGCAGCGGCCTGCAACTCCGCCTCGTGCCGGAGCGCAGCTAGGCGCTCCTCCTCCACCCGGCCGAGCGCGGCCTGGCGCGTGGCCTCCTTCTACCGGCACGCCATGGCGAGGAACGCCCACATGTCGGCATCCTCCTTGGCCTTCCTGGCCTTCTCCTCAACGCCGAGGCGTGCAGCGCCGAGGCGAGGTGCGGCCATTTGGCCAGCTCCTAGAGGTCGTTGACCTCGCGATACGCCGCCAGCGCGGCCTGCAGCTGGGGGTCGTCGTCCTCCTTGGGCTGGGCCTGAGGCGCTTGCGCTGGCGCGGCCCGCGGCGGAGTAGCCACGGGCTCGTCGATGTAGAGGCCGCCGGGACGGCAGCCAGCCCTCCTAGCAGGCGTCCGCGGCTGCGGGCGAGGCCTCGCTGTCACTAACGTGAAGCACGTGCGGCGGCGCACTTCGTGCTCCACTTCGAACACCAACCTTGAATTTTTTTAAAAAAATCAGCAATTTTTATAAGCCAGTCGAAAACCAAACAGACACTCAAAAAACAAAACAAATTCCAACTAGAACCTTCTAGAATATTCATAAAACTAGAAAAAACCAAAACAATACACCACCTCTGTTTATAACGGACTGCGGCCCAAAAATATTCGCTCCCAAGCGATCTGTATTAGCCCACGCCCACAGGATTCCACGAGTGGGTCATCCCAGCAACCTGACGTTTTTATGGGTTTTTTTTTTGTTGAGAAACACAGTATAAACGCAGACGCTTAGATACACGCGCATACACTCACTCCTATGAACACACACACGTACACCCTACCCCTATGAGCACCTCCGAAAGACTGAGCCGGCGGATTGAATCTTGAAATTGACGAAGTCACCACAGGTGCCTCGCTGTCGACGGGAACGTCGTCTCCCACTGAATGAATATTCCAACTTTATGTGACACACAGATGTCAAACCTGGGTTCGAACTCTGGTGGGCTGGGGATACAACCATCCTCCTAACCACCCAACCTCAGGTTGGTCATCCCAGCAACCTGACGTTTTTATGGTTTTTCGGTTCTTTATCCAAGCAGTTTTATGTTGTTTTTCAGGATGTTCTAAAAAAAATGTGGTTTTTCAGGATTTTTGTTTATTCGCGCCTTTTGTTCCCAGGAGGAACCATGACGCGCCTCTCCTGCTCTTCTTCGCCTGCTGATCAGTATCCTACGATTATCACTATATTTCAGCTACATTTTTTTTTCGATAAAAGGAATATATTAATATCAAAACGATACCAATTACACCCAGCCTCTGCAACAACGCACCACCCTAATGATACTACGGATGCACACAGCCAAAAAAAAAAAAAGAAAACTAAGAAACAAAAGTCCCGCTACAGTATCTCGGGCCTAACAACAGCAATACATCCACCGTCAAGACAACACCTGAAATACAGAATCTCCAAAAACGACGCCTCCAAGAAGGGAACAGCGCGCTAACACCATCATCGCCCGATCAATGATCGTAGGTTTTCACCCTAAAGATAGTCCCCGCTCATTTCAGCTGCATGTGCTTAATTAATACCGGATATCTAGTACTCCAGCTGTTGCACATAATAGTCTAGTGATCACCTTTTCGTTCTAAATTATTCGCACATGCCGCATATCCCCTCCTACAAGATACATTGATTCCAAAATATCTTCTTGACCCGTCCACTGTATCCACGCTAGGCCTAGGTGTTCGATTTAACCGAACCGAACGGTTTGGAATCTTTGGTTTCCTAAAATTGTTGACCGATCGGTTTCCTTGAGGCACCTCAGCGATCTGCACCCTTGCCAGGTCTGCCATCGACGCCACCAGCCCACCACAGTGCTAGATAGCGCATGTACCCTACGCGAGTCCAAGTCCATCATATGGCACACGAATCATCGAGACACTGCTGCACCACAAAGCTGAGAATCGCTGTCATCGACGTGATATTATGCAACACCGCTCCACGGCTAGACCCCTCCTAAGAGGGAGACCGCACTGAAAGAGCCGCCACGTTCGATCGAGAAGACCTAGATCTAGGGCTTTATACTGATCATCTATGTCGGGGCATGAGATTCATAGTAACAATGTCTTCATCAAGCTTATGATGCCCACAAACACCACCATTGTCAGCCCCCATCGAACGGAGCTTAACCTCCCAGATCTGCCATGAGCAAAGCTGCCGCATGGAAGAGAGCTACCTCCACATAGCGGCGGATCTACCTTTCGGTAGCAGGGTGCACAGGACCCAGTGGAAAACAAAATCCTTAGTTAAACAATATTTTTTCACCACTAATGCACTCCCTAAATTTCTATTTTATGTGTTGAGGCACCCCTATGCACCCGGGTTTCAAATGATCTGTCTTCGCCTCGACACCACGGCACAGCTCTGCTTTGAGGAGGTCAACCAAACGAGTTCGGCCACCGTCCCTAATCATAGGAGTCGCGGTGGCTGCCGTCCCTACGACACCCCACGAGCTCCACC
>NC_061508.1:305192780-305420898 GCF_022539505.1 Lolium rigidum
CTGTTTTCTACTAGTGTCGAGAGCATGTTCAATAGCATAGTGAACAACTAGCTAAACGAAGCTGCCACCAAACGGGTATGTGCGTGAGCAGGAGAGAGCCGATCCTTAGGGGGCTATAAAAACCCATCTAGGGTTCCGTTTCCCTCACCGGCAACAGCGTTGGTCCGCTGCACCTCTGGTGACCTTGAAGGCATGGCGAACACGACACGTCGCCGGCGGGAGGGTCTCCGTTTTTTTTGTTAAGTTATTTTTGGAGTATCCTTCGAGATAGGGAGGCATCGACTACATCTTGAAGTCAGAATAAGCCCCCTATTTTCGGTGCATCTTGAGTTGTGTCTCCTGCTAATCTTCTAGGATTCAGTTGGTTTTCGTGTTCGTTGGTGTGGTTTTAGATATGAATCTTCCGATGTACCGGTGTCATCTCTGCCGATGGTTGCTGATATGGTACGCTTGTCCTTTGGGGTCTTAGCATGATGATTTCATGTTTATCTATTGAAACAAACTCTAGTACGCCAAGTTTTTCCCGGCTCTGGTGTTGGAGGAGTGAGGATGGCGGCAGCGCACCTTCGACTCGTGCTAGTTTGTATTGTCACAACTAGGTGGTCTAAAGACATATTTTCTAATTGTTATTACTTTTGAGTTCTTTGTATTGCTATGAATGATATCAATATATTGGTTGACCTTTTGTTGCAATAAAAGAAGCTACTGCATGTCATCTGAAACCATCATCTATAGTCACTCATATAATAAGGTTGGCTATTAGATAATTATTTTGTATGACCTTCTTTCTGTTCCTTTTTCCATATTTATTGCATTTGCTTAGGAGAACGGAGAGCTCAGTTCCCTCAAATTTTCTTGTCTCTATTCTTCACATGCATAAGCAAAAAATATCACGTAAGCAGTCTATAAGTCTACTATTGTACTCGCTCTGATTCTGATCTAAGGCATCGCTGGCATGTTCTATTTTGTAAAGCCAACATGATCGGTTTACATATAGCGAGAGGACCTCTTCCAATTTCCGAGTCTACAATAGTCGACACCAACGACTTATTTTTAATAAAAGGAATATATTAATTAATATTAAAAGATATCAATTACACCCAGCGTCTGCAACAACGGCCCCATCCTAGTAGCAGTACGGATGCACACATCCAAAAAAGAGTAAAGAAAACTAAGAAATAAAGGTCCTGCTACAGCATTTCAGACCTAGCAACAACAATACAACCACCACCGTGACAATATCTGAAATACAGATTCTCCAAAAGCGACGCCTTCAAGAAGGGAACAGTGCACCAGCGCTGTCGTCGCCCGACGAAAGATCTTATGTTTTCACCCTGAAGATAGTCCTCACTCTCGAAACAATGCCTCTAACAAGGTTATTGCCAGACACAACCACCTAAGGCCAGATCTAGGATTTTCACCCTGAGATATAAAACTACAACTATTTGTATTAATTACACATATATACTTTAACAACATCCACCAGAACGTAGTCAAAGACAAAATAATGCGGCTCCTGCCGCTGTTTCTGACCACCAACACAACATGGAGCTAGCAAACTAATCCAACCAGATCAAACTAGTCGATCGAGTCCTGCCAGCTCAATATCCAGTGACCGAAGACTCTGCCTTGGTCTGGATGCAGAGCACCGTCAAGATCCCGACTATCATCTGTCTCGGCGCCAAAAAAGAGATTACTACTAGCACTACTAGTTGCAGGAGGGGATCCCGGGATCATGCGACATCAAGTAGCTACAAGAGGAAGCCCTGGACCGAGGAGGAGAATTAATTGATCACGCAGGTTACCTCTAGTAGAACGAAGGGCACGTGAGGTGTTGTTGTGGCTGATGGCCCCTGGGCGAGCGTCAAGGACAAGAGCTAACTTTTGGACAGCAACCCCGTGGCCATACTTGCCTTGCCAGCATGTGTTGCCTCGGTTCGTTTGCTTTAAGGGCATCTCCAGCGGCGTGACGGAAACGGACGCTGAGCGACCGTTTGCGTCCGCCGTGACCGGAAATGCGTTTGGAACCTGTTCCAGCGGGGCAACGTAAAGTGACCGGGTCGTCCGCGGAGACGAAACCTGGCCCAAATATGCGCCAGGTTTGCGTCTCGGCGGACGCTCGGCGGACGCAAAGTGTCCGCTCGCTTCCCCATCGGGCCCGCCTGGCAGCGGCACAACTGCTTCGTCTTCCGCGGTATTACTTCTGGGCGGCGCGCTAAAGCCTTTGCAGGGGCCGCGTTAATGGCGTGCCTCGGCTTCCGCGAGTGTGCGCAGCTAGTAGGCATTGCACTGGCAGGCCATTGAAGGCGAGATGGCCTCTTAAAGGGACGCTGCCGGCGCCCATTTCCTTGACCAAAAACATTGGCAAAATCCCACAGTAGCAACCACGCGGACGCCATGGGGAAGAAATGCTGGCCTTTCCGGAAGACGAAGAACGACCAGGAGGCTAGCGGCTCGCATTCTGGCAAGAAAGCACGGGTCGGCCGGTACGTCCGCGTTGACCTCGCTCGGCAGCTATGGGAGGAAAACCGGCCGGTACCATGGCCGGACGCGAACTCGCCGGGAGGGGGCTGGTACCTGAACTCGCGGCGCGTGCCGGTCTCCCCCCCCCCCGTGCCGCGCTCGGGCCGAGAGCGGCGCGACGAGGTGCGGCGCCGCCGCGCGGTGTTGCCGCCGGATCTGTGGGAGGATCCAGCGTACACGCTAAACTCCTACAACTGGATTTCCTTCGGGGGGTGTGTAATATCCCAGGTATTGGGGTTACAAAAATAGAGGAAACAGATGTGTGCATTGCATTCATGCATAGAAAATCTGGGGAATTTTCGCGCTTTAAAGTAAAACAGTCACGATAGCTGAAGTTTCACTTGACCTTGGTGGAATTGAAGTAGCTCATCAAGTCAAGCGCTATAAACCTCAATGTGACTTCGTTAAAACCTTGTTTTGGGTAGAGATGATTTGATCTAAGGGGTTAGATCAAAAGGAATTAATATCAACACAACAACACTTTACTCAATGATCAACTACTTGATCTGATTATAGATCAGAACATGGTAATCCTTGCCACAGCATATGACCATCTATTCAATTATAAATCAAGTAACAATAATTGGAGAAACCATTCTTCACTTATCTTATCCATGTCTTAAACTAATCCTTGATCCTACCATGAACCTCATGGTATTCATTCCATTTCAACATTGGAATAATAACAAGTAGATCCACTCAAGAAATATAATTCTTCTCTATTACAAATAGCTTTACATCAAACCTAAAGAGGTGAGAGTTCTATATTAATTATTAGAGAAGCAATAATAAACCTTGAGCTAAACCTTGGATATACATCCAAGTATTCAAATCATCATCTTTAAGAGGAACCCTAGGATATTATTCAAGACATTTCCTAGAGAGAGAACCCATTTATGTTAACCATGGATATTGGTGACCACATCATTATCTTTGGAGAATAACCTTTGGTTAGCATTGAAGTCCTTCCCAAATGAGAGAGAACATTCATATCAACCCAAGCTTTATCTATTTAAGAATAAAGGACAACCTTTGAACTAAAGTATTAGGTGTAAACCATTCCACCTTGGAGTGGTGAGATAACCTAATGCCACATGAAATAATACCATATCCATGAATTGATAAGGTGAGGAAGAGATTAACCCAATTAAGCTAGACAAATGGAACCTTAGCCTAGATATCTAAGGAGATATTAGGAGTACACCATAAACCCTAGAATAACTATTCTTAAGTGAGAGAGCTCAACCTATGGTGTTATACTCAAGATAGTTGAGGTAACACTTAATCTAAGGGAGAGAACTATCTATATATCCTGATGATTAAATCATCATTCCTTGAGAAGAACCATAAGTTGATATCCCAGGCATTTCCTGGGATATCAATCTAATGAGACAACCATGACCATGTCCACCTGAGGAATTATAAGAGAAGTATTAAACCTCAGCTAATCATGACAATACCTGATCTTGAGAGTGAGAAACCTAATTCTTGAGAGATAACTTAGGAAACCAAACCTTGATCACTATAAATGGTGTAGGGATCCTAAACCCTAAGAACTTGAAGTAGAGGGGATAAGCATATAAGAAAAGCTTAGAGTTAAAGCCTACAATTTATATGATGAGAAACCCTTCATCATTCCAACCAAAGTTAACTATAAAAAAAAAGAAACATAACTACTTTAGTTACTTTAACAATAGATTAAGGATATAATAGAAATCTATTGGTTAAGATAGAACCAATTCTCAGATCCTTAGAAACCAAAGGAGAACAATAACAATTAAGAAAGTAACCATTTTTGTTAGGGGAGATTAGAACCCTAGCAGATACAAGATGGTGTCATCTAATCTCTACAACATAAAAATATATCTCAACCCTAGTTTGAGTATCACTATGGTGATTACAATTATAAAACCAGATCATAAGTGAGATTTAAACCAAGTACCATTAGGTGAATATAATTAGAAACCTAGAATTGCTAATTAGCTAAATTCTATGCCTCACTAATCAAACCTAAGAAACATCTAGTGCTTAAACCTATAATTAAAACCATGTGTGGTGATCAACCACTTATCATTATAATTAAGATCAAACCATGATGAGAGTAGAATTACTCTAGGCAAATCAAAGTGTTAATAGACCATAACACTAATGCTAACCTTGAAATTGGGTTATCATCAACCCTATAAAACCTTAATCAATAAGTGCTCACATGAAATAATATGCAAGTGATTAATTCCTCAAATAGAAACCAAATCTTAATAACAAACCTCTGAGATAATATGAGTTGATATTATTAACTCTAATAATTCAAATATATTGATTCACAAGAAAGACATGCAATAAAAATAAGAACATACATTCATGTCCATAGGGGTATTGAAATTCAAATACCAATAATAATAATTAAACCAATGTTATGGTGCCACATTAAATTTGCCAATACACCACTCAAGACCTTGCAGTATCTTGAACTAATCCTTATGTGTTTCAAATAAGTAAAACCTGCAAAATAGAAAAAGAATTCAAATTTGAATTCTAAACAGAATTATAAAACAGAAAAAGAAAATAGATAAAAGAAAAAGAGGGAAAAGAGCCTTACCTGGCCGTGTAGCCCACCAAGCAGCCCAGCTGCCGAGCCCAGCACTGGCCCAGACCACAGCCCAGGAGCGACCCAACATACCGATTCACAGGAGGGAGCCTCGTCTTCTTCCTCCTGCGCATGGACGACACGGCGATGGCGTACAACACTTCGTCGGCCACCTCCTCGTCGAGGATAAGGGCGGGCGGACGCCAAGGACCAACCCTGGGGTGCCCATAATCTCTCTCGCGTCCACCGCATCCAAAACCGCCAAGATTCGTGCACGAAAATAGCACTGGCGTCGCCGACGCATCCGCCGTCTCCAACGACGTACCATCGCCTCAGAGCACGCCGCGGGCTATAAAACCACCTGGAGGAGCGCCGTTGAGTGCTTGGTCTTCGACACCTCACCACAATCTCTCTCAGACCCTCAATCTCTCTCATTCTTCTCCAAACACCGGGGTTACTATCGGAGAATTCTCCGGCTAGCCGCCGATATAAGCCACCCCGGAGGCCAGGGTTAAGTCTAGGAGGTGCGCCTCGATGCCCTCTTTCTTCTGGCCAAGCCACGCATCGAGGGGAGCACGGGTTACCGCGAATCGAACGCCGCCCTTCTGCCGGCCATCGCCGGAATTCGCGACCTCACCACTGATGTCTACGGGAGCTTCTATTCTTGTAGACAGTGTTGGGCCTCCAAGAGCAGAGGTTTGTAGAACAGCAGCAAGTTTCCCTTAAGTGGATACCCAAGGTTTATCGAACTCAGGGAGGAAGAGGTCAAAGATATCCCTCTCATGCAACCCCGCAACCACAAAGCAAGAAGTCTCTTGTGTCCCCAACACACCTAATAGGTGCACTAGTTCGGCGAAGAGATAGTGAAATACAGGTGGTATGAATAAGCAGTAGCAACGGCACCGGAAAAGTGCTTTGCCCAGGACGAGTAAACAAACGAGTAATAACGCAGCGAGTAGTAACGCAGCGAGTAACGCTAGATAAAACGAGTAAACAAGCAGCGATAGCGATATTTAGGAACAAGGCCTAGGGATTACACTTTCACTAGTGGACACTCTCAACATTGATCACATAACAGAATAGATAAATGCATACTCTACACTTTTGTTGGATGATGAACACATTGCGTAGGATTACACGAACCCTCAATGCCGGAGTTAACAAGCTCCACAATAATGCTCATGTTTTAGTAACCTTTAGTGTAAGATAGATCAACGAGACTAAACCAAGTACTAGCATAGCATGCACACTCGTCACCTTCATGCATATGTAGGAGGAATAGATCACATCAATATTATCATAGCAATAGTTAACTCCATAATCTACAAGAGATCATGATCATAGCATAAACCAAGTACTAACACGGTGCACGCACTTGTCACCTTTGCACACATGCGAGGAGGAATAAAACTACTTTAATAACACATCACTAGAGTAGCACATAGATAAATTGTGATACAACATGCTGCAATCATAAAGAGATATAAATAAGCACCTCACTATGCCATTCAACAGTGAATAAGTATTCTGTGAAATCTAGCCTAAGAGACCCACACGGTGCACACACTTGTCACCTTTACACACGTGGGACGAGGAGTCTCCGGAGATCACATAAGTAAAACTCACTTGACTAGCATAATGACATCTAGATTACAAGCATCATCATATGAATCTCAATCATGTAAGGCAGCTCATGAGATTATTGTATTGAAGCACATAGGAGAGAGATGAACCACATAGCTACCGGTACAGCCCCGAGCCTCGATGGAGAACTACTCCCTCCTCATGGGAGCAGCAGCGGTGATGAAGATGGCGGTGGAGATGGCAGCGGTGTCGATGGAGAAGCCTTCCGGGGCACTTCCCCGCTCCGGCAGGGTGCCGGAACAGAGATCCTGTCCCCCAGATCTTGGCTTCGCGATGGCGGCGGCTCTGGCAGGTTTCTGTGGGTTTCGTCAATTGTGATAGGGTTTTCTGATCCAGGGGCTTCTTATAGGCGAAGAGGCGGCGCAGGAAGGTCGAAGGGGGGGCCCACACCCTAGGGGGGCGCCCCCCTGGCCGCGCCGGGTATGGTCCGGTGGCCCCGCCCCTCTTCTCCGGCGGTTCTCGTGTGTTCTGGATGCTTCCGGGTAAAATAGGAACCCGGGCGTTGATTTCGTCCGATTCCGAGAATATTTCGTTACTAGGATTTCGAAACCAAAAACAGCAGAAAACAGGAACTGGCACTTCGGCATCTTGTTAATAGGTCAGTTCCAGAAAATGCACGAATATGACATAAAGTGTGCATATAACATGTAGATAACATCAATAATGTGGAATGGAACACAAGAAATTATCGATACGTTGGAGACGTATCAGCATCCCCAAGCTTAGTTCTGCTCGTCCCGAGCAGGTAAAACGATAACAAAGATAATTTCTGGAGTGACATGCCATCATAATCTTGATCATACTATTTGTAAAGCATATGTAGTGAATGCAGCGATCAAAACAATATGTATGACATGAGTAAACAAGTGAATCATAAAGCAAAGACTTTTCATGAATAGCACTTCAAGACAAGCATCAATAAGTCTTGCATAAGAGTTAACTCATAAAGCAATAATTCAAAGTAAAGGTATTGAAGCAACACAAAGGAAGATGAAGTTTCAGCGGTTGCTTTCAACTTATAACATGTATATCTCATGGATAATTGTCAATGCAAAGCAATATAACAAATGCAATATGCAAATATGTAAGAATCAATGCACAGTTCACACAAGTGTTTGCTTCTTGAGATGGAGAGAAATAGGTGAACTGACTCAACAATGAAAGTAGAAGAATGATCCTTCATAGAGGAAAAGCATCGATTGCTATATTTGTGCTAGAGCTTTGATTTTGAAAACATAAAGAGAGCATAAAAATAAAGTTTTGAGAGGTGTATGTTGTTGTCAACGAATGGTAGCGGGTACTCTAACCCCCTTGCCGGACAAACCTTCAAAGAGCGGCTCCCATTTTATTTTATTTTTGGGTGGCACTCCTTCCAACCTTTCTTTCACAAACCATGGCTAACCGAATCCTCGGGTGCACGCCAACAATCTCATACCATGAAGGAGTGCCTTTTTATTTTAGTTTTATTACGATGACACTCCTCCCAACCTTTGCTTACACAAGCCATGGCTAACCGAATCCTTCGGGTGCCGTCCAACAATCACATACCATGGAGGAGTGTCTATTTTTGTTAATTAATTTGGGACTGGGAATCCCATTGCCAGCTCTTTTTGCAAAATTATTGGATAAGCGGATGAAGCCACTAGTCCATTGGTGAAAGTTGCCCAACAAGATTGAAAGATAAACACCACATACTTCCTCATGAGCTATAAAACATTGACACAAATAAGAGGTAATAAATTTTGAATTGTTTAAAGGTAGCACTCAAGCAATTTACTTTGGAATGGCAGGAAATACCATGTAGTAGGTAGGTATGGTGGACACAAATGGCATAGTGTTGTTTGGCTCAAGGATTTGGATGCATGAGAAGTATTCCCTCTCGATACAAGGTTTAGGCTAGCAAGGTTGTTTGAAACAAACACAAGTATGAACTAGTACAGCAAAACTTACATAAAACACATATTATAAGCATTATAAGACTATACATCGTCTTCCTTGTTGTTCAAACACCTTACTAGAAATTATCTAGACCTTAGAGAGACCAATTATGCAAACCAAATTTTAGCATGCTCTATGTATTCTTCACTAATGGGTGCAAAGCATATGATGCAAGAGCTTAAACATGAGCACAACAATTGCCAAGTATCACATTACCCAAGACATTTATAGCAATTACTACATGTATCATTTTCCAATTCCAACCATATAACAATTTAACGAAGAGGAAACTTCGCCATGAATATTATGAGCTAAGAACACATGTGTTCATATGAACCAGCGGAGCGTGTCTCTCTCCCACACAAGCATGATGTAATCCAATTTATTCAAACAAAAACAAAAACAAAAGCACACAGACGCTCCAAGTAAAGCACATAAGATGTGGCCGAATAAAAATATAGTTTCGGGGAGGAACCCGATAATTTGTCGATGAAGAAGGGGATGCCTTGGGCATCCCCAAGCTTAGACGCTTGAGTCTTCTTGATATATGCAGGGATGAACCACCGGGGCATCCCCAAGCTTAGAGCTTTCACTCTCCTTGATCATAGTATATCATCCTCCTCTCTTGACCCTTGAAAACTACCTCCACACCAAACTCGAAACAACTCATTAGAGGGTTAGTGGACAATAAAAATTCACATGTTCAGAGGTGACACAATCATTCTTAACACTTCTGGACATTGCATAAAGCTACTGGACATTAATGGATCAAAGAAATTCATCCAACATAGCAAAAGAGGCAATGCGAAATAAAAGGCAGAATCTGTCAAACAGAACAGTCCGTAAAGATGGATTTTATTAGGCCACCAGACTTGCTCAAATGAAAATGCTCAAATAGAATGAAAGTTGCGTACATATCTGAGGATCACTCACGTAAATTGGCATAATTTTCTGAGTTACCTACAGAGAATTAGACCCAGATTCGTGACAGCAAAGAAATCTGTTTACTGCGCAGTAATCCAAATCTAGTACTTACTTTACTATCAAAGACTTTACTTGGCACAACAAAACACAAAACTAAGATAAGGAGAGGTTGCTACAGTAGTAAACAACTTCCAAGACACAAATATAAAACAAAGTACTGTAGCAAAATAACACATGGGTTATCTCCCAAGAAGTTCTTTCTTTATAGCCGTTAAGATGGGCTCAGCAGTTTTAATGATGCACTCGCAAGAAATAGTATTTGAAGCAAAAGAGAGCATCAAGAGGCAAATTTGAAACAAATTTAAGTCTAACATGCTTCCTATGCAAGGGAATCTTGTAAATAAACAAGTTCATGAAGAGCAAAGTAACAAGCATAGGAAGATAAAACAAGTATAGCTTCAAAAATTTCAGCACATAGAGAGGTGTTTTAGTAACATGAAAATTTCTACCACCATATTTTCCTCTCTCATAATAACTTTCAGTAGCATCATGAGCAAACTCAACAATATAACCATCACATAAAGCACTCTTATCATGAGTCTCATGCATAAAATTATTACTCTCCACATAAGCATAATCAAATTTATTAGTTGTAGTGGGAGCAAATTCAACAAAGTAGCTATCATTATTATTCTCATCAAGTGTAGGAGGCATAGTATAATCACAACAAAATTTACTCTCCATAGTAGGTTGTACCAAAAGACCACTATCATTATCGTCATCAGAAATAGGAGGCAAAGTATCATCAAAGAAAATTTTCTCCTCAATGCTTGGGGGACTAAAAAGATCATGAAAAACAGCTTCCCCAAGCTTAGAACTTTCTATATTATTATCAACAATGGTGTTCAAAGTGTTCATACTAATATTACTACCAGCATGCAAATAAGATTTCATAGGTTTTTTAATTTTCGCATCAAACAATCCATGTTTTAAATCAGGAAATAGAATAAGAAGCTCACTCTTGTACATTATGCCAAACTAGTGTAAACAAGAAACAACAAGATGCAATTGCGAGGATCTAAAGGAAATAGCTTTGAGCACACACACGACGGCGCCGGAAAAATACTTTACCCGGGACCGTAGTATGAGTGCCTTTTTACCTTTCCTCCCGAGCAACGGCGCCGTGAAAAGTGCTTGATGTCTACGGGAGCTTCTATTCTTGTAGACAGGTGTTGGGCCTCCAAGAGCAGAGGTTTGTAGAACAGCGAGCAAGTTTCCCTTAAGTGGATACCCAAGGTTTATCGAACTCAGGGAGGAAGAGGTCAAAGATATCCCTCTCATGCAACCCTGCAACCACAAAGCAAGAAGTCTCTTGTGTCCCCAACACACCTAATAGGTGCACTAGTTCGGCGAAGAGATAGTGAAATACAGGTGGTATGAATAAGAAGTAGCAACGGCACCAGAAAAGTGCTTTGCCCAGGACAGTAAACAAACAGTAATAACGCAGCAGTAGTAACGCAGCAGTAGTAACGCAGTAAAACAGTAAACAAGCAGCGATAGCAGTATTTAGGAACAAGGCCTAGGGATTACACTTTCACTAGTGGACACTCTCAACATTGATCACATAACCATACTCTACACTTTTGTTGGATGATGAACACATTGCGTAGGATTACACGAACCCTCAATGCCGGAGTTAACAAGCTCCACAATAATGCTCATGTTTTAGTAACCTTTAGTGTAAGATAGATCAACGAGACTAAACCAAGTACTAGCATAGCATGCACACTCGTCACCTTCATGCATATGTAGGAGGAATAGATCACATCAATATTATCATAGCAATAGTTAACTCCATAATCTACAAGAGATCATGATCATAGCATAAACCAAGTACTAACACGGTGCACGCACTCGTCACCTTTGCACACATGCAGGAGGAATAAAACTACTTTAATAACACATCACTAGAGTAGCACATAGATAAATTGTGATACAACATGCTGCAATCATAAAGAGATATAAATAAGCACCTCACTATGCCATTCAACGAGTGAATAAGTATTCCGTGAAATCTAGCCTAAGAGACCCACACGGTGCACACACTCGTCACCTTTACACACGTGGGACGAGGAGTCTCCGGAGATCACATAAGTAAAACTCACTTGACTAGCATAATGACATCTAGATTACAAGCATCATCATATGAATCTCAATCATGTAAGGCAGCTCATGAGATTATTGTATTGAAGCACATAGGAGAGAGATGAACCACATAGCTACCGGTACAGCCCCGAGCCTCGATGGAGAACTACTCCCTCCTCATGGGAGCAGCAGCGGTGATGAAGATGGCGGTGGAGATGGCAGCGGTGTCGATGGAGAAGCCTTCCGGGGCACTTCCCGCTCCGGCAGGGTGCCGGAACAGAGATCCTGTCCCCCGGATCTTGGCTTCGCGATGGCGGCGGCTCCGGCGGGTTTACGTGGGTTTCGTCAATTGTGATAGGGTTTTCCGATCCGGGGGCTTCTTATAGGCGAAGAGGCGGCGCAGGAAGGTCGAAGGGGGCCCACACCCTAGGGGGCGCCCCCTTGGCCGCGCCGGGGTATGGTCCGGTGGCCCTGCCCCTCTTTTACGGCGGTTCTCGTGTGTTCGGATGCTTCCGAGTAAAATAGGAACCTGGGCGTTGATTTCGTCCGATTCCGAGAATATTTCGTTACTAGGATTTCTGAAACCAAAAACAGCAGAAAACAGGAACTGGCACTTCGGCATCTTGTTAATAGGTCAGTTCCAGAAAATGCACGAATATGACATAAAGTGTGCATATAACATGTAGATAACATCAATAATGTGGCATGGAACACAAGAAATTATCGATACGTTGGAGACGTATCAACCACCATCTCCGACTACCCCAGGCTTCACCGAGCTTGCCAACAGCCTCAGGTTGATCTTGCGCATCTTATGCACCTCTTTATACGTCTTAGGATCAATCGTAGCGCAATCCCGATACTTGGCCGGAGTTTGCCGCCGCAGAGACGCTCGCCGGAATGGTCTCCGGTGACCATTTCTTGGCGGCGAGACCACCATCGTCCTCAGCGCGCCAAGACACGTCTATGGGAACCATTTGGCCATCCTCCCGTGGCCTAAATCGCCGTCGCCGTCGTTCGCTGACCCGACCGGCGATATTTGACCGGCGAGGTGATGTGGCAGTGGGGTCCAAACACTGGTTTGACCCAGTCAACTGCCAACAGGGCAGCTGACTCAGCCTGACCCCACCTGTCCGTGACTGAGGGTAGGATTAGGGCGGTAGCTTTAGTTATTCTTGTTTATTTTCAATTTCAATTTTTACTGAAACTTTAAATAAATCTAGAAAATTCATAGTAACTCAGAAAAATACAAATGAGTTATCAAAATTCTTAGAAAATAAAAATCTATCCAATAAAAATATAATATGAAATTTTTATTTTTAATAAAAATTCAATTATTTAATACATGTTATTTAAGCCTTATTTATTAATTCTAAAAGCAACTAAAATTCAATAATAAGGAAAACTTTCCAAATTAAATAAAAACCAGTAAATAAATAAAGAAAACATTAAAACTAATTTTCTTTATTTACTAATTTGGCAAATCCTTATTAGCAGGATTTAAACCCTAATTAATAATTACCCTAATTATTAAATGTTTAAAAATAATAAAATGCCAAATTCAATATTATTTTTATTTCAAAGTTATTAATAACTTCAACTTTAGAAATGAAGTTATTAATCATAGAACTATATGGTAAATAGCAAACCCTAATTCCTTATTGAATGGTATTACAAAATTATCATTGCATGTAAAACCCTAAAACCCTAATACCATTAGGAAACCTAGTTCCATTTATTCATATGAGCCCTAATTTGTTTCTAACCTAAACCCTAGGTTAGGATATGTGATCATGATATTTTCATTTTGATCCATAGAACCATAATTAACAAATAAATACTTGCCATGTTCACATAAAATGTAGAAGTCCTATCACCAATATATGGGTATTCCATATATTCATCTTCATCAGAACTAATTAATCAAGTAGGGTTAACCAAGTGTAAACCCTAGATCCTATTACCAAAGCCATCATCCATATTCATTCCTACTTAGCATCACACCAATGTGATGAACCTCAGGAGCAACTATGCCAAATCCTGGGCATTACCTAACCATATTCCACTAAACCCTACTAGTGTTGGATACTTATCAACCATCCTATTCAGGAGCCAATTATTCCTTATTTAATAGAACCAACAGTAAAACCTAGACCACCCCAATCCTAATTGATATACTTCTTATTATTTAAGAAGTATGTTCTTCAAAAGTTATTCTTTTGAAGTAAAGAAAGAATCATCATCAACCCTGCTTATAAGGACCTATAAACCCTAGCCAGCTATCACTAGCAAGATAAACCAACCTTGACAACAACCATGTATAATGAAGTGCTTAGGATGCCTAGGCTTATCTTAACCTTACAAGCCCTAGGTGTTGATGAATCCAACTTTGTTGGGATCCATCTAAAACTTACTCCAGAAACTAGATGAAACCATATTCAACCATAGAACCCCACCAACCTAATTATCATACTTGTTCTTTATTAAAGAACATGTTCTTCAAAAGTTATTCTTTTGAAGTATATGATAATTAATCATTAACCATACCATGTAGTGTTAAAACCAACCACTATTCATTACATGTTAAGATTATACCAAATGTTATAATTGTGTGCTATTAATATTATTGTTATTATATATTGCAGCACCTGTTCATGATACCATGTAACCACACCTGAATAAGAACCTTGTTTGTGAACCACTCTAAAAGTGCAACACACCCTAAACAAATCATTTCAATTCATTAATCCTAAATCATCGGGGTAAGGTCACGCTTAGAGCGATTGCATCTCATACTTATGCATTATTACATCCTTGGCAATCTTTTAAACATCGTCCTTACCGGACGATGATGCTATTTCAGAATTTGGAGTTATTGCGTATCGAAGACCTTGCCTGCATAATCTTGCAGTCAAGAAAGGCAAGTTCATCGCTTGCTCATGTCATTTGAGTATTTCTATCAAATTACTTGCAAAGTACTATGTTTATCACTATTGCATAAAAACCAAAACCACTATTTTCATAACTATGAATATGACTATGTGGTGGGCAATGGAACCATGGATTGTGTTGATATGGTGGAGGTTCCATTGCAAGGGTTTATATCCATCTAGGATTAAACAACAAATGTCGTCCAGTGATTCTTGTTCCGTAATACCCGTGTTAACCATAAGATCCGGAGTGGGACGGAGTAGTCAAAAGTGTTTCCACCTCTCGTACATCAACGGACGCGCTTTACCGTAGACACTTGTATCTGTCAGGGGCAAGCGGTAGGCTGGGGAAGCCTTAAGTCCCCACGGCATTGTCCGTAGACACTTGTCGCCCGAAGAACAAGCGGTAGGCTGGGGAAGCCTTAAGTACCCACGGTATTGCGGTCTATGATGGGTTGCAGCTACCGGCGTAGGAATGTATGGTAGAGCCCTGCATTGACGTCGTGGTCGGGGTCCACCCTGAAATCTATGGCAATAATGGGACCGGCGTGGACCCAGGGTCGGGGTATGCAACAAAGGGTGGGTGTGCGAGGTAGCGGGGGAACATGATTGGCTAGACCTTATACCGGGCCTCACACCATAGGAAGTGTGGACGGGGAATATGCCCGGTTGGCACCAAGGATAAGATCTCTTATGGGTAAAGAATCGTGACATGTCACTCCCTGTTCCGGGATATGGAACTGCGAACGCTGCCGGAAAGGAACTCCATGAAGTTCTAGTAAACCGGTGAAGGCTGACGGACATAGTTCTTCTGAATAAAAGCAACCTTTTGAAGAAATGGTTATGAAAACCTGCATTGGTATTAGACTTTCTGGTCTAATGCCGTAGCTAGTGCATTAAACACCTCTTTCCTATAATGAACTTGTTGAGTACGCTCGTACTCATCCCACTCTTAAATCCCATGCTTAGATATGGAGGCATCGAAGGAGGATCTACAGTGTAGCTCGAAGGCCGGGGAGTCAACAACTACTTCAAGAGACAGGACCCTGTCAGAGGAGTCAGATACCATATCCAACATGAAGAAAACCTAGTTTAGCCATAGAAAGGAACTAGCTTCCTAAACCTAGCTCCTATTTAGCTAGAATCTATTCATAGCCTCTGTAGCTAGTTAAATACTCTACAAGTAGAGTTCGTGTTAGGATTAGACCACGAGTCGTTCTTCTGGAGTTTATTTGCAGTTTTACCTCATTGTAAAGTAGGAGGCTGTGATGATCTTATGTAACAGAGTATGTGTGTAATTCTATAGACATGCCTTGGACCCGCATATGTTTCTGTTGTACCACTCTGAGCGATATAATACTAGTGGAACGGTGTTTCATTGGTGTTATATCAGACTTGCATACTACACCATGCAGTGGTATGCCGGGTCACCACAGCGTGGGAGTTCGACGCGCGGCGCCGCGCTGCCTACCTCGCCGACGTAGACTACTTCGAGCGCGAGATCGCCGCCGAAGAAGAAGAGAACGACCACGAGGACGCGGACGAGGACGGCGACGTGACCATGCCGCAGTACGACCACGACGACGGCGGACCGGCGTGGGATCCGGAGAACCAGCCGCCGGACATTTCAGAGGAGGAGGCCATTGCCATGGCACTCGCCAACAGCGAGCAGGACGAGCTCAACGAGCTCGCTTTGTGGGACGGGCTCGCAATCCAGCACCGCGAGTCAGCGCTCGCGCAGGGGAGGCCGGCGACTCCTCCGGCCACGCCGACGCGTTCCAACGTCCGCGCTCCGCCTGCTGCTCCAGCGTGGGATCCCTGGCCACAGCCTCCTGCCCGTGCGGCGGTACCTCCTCCACCGTCGGCGTACGAGCTTCCATGGCCGACGCCGCAGCTGATTGACCTCGTCAGCGACGACGACCAGTAGACAGCGCCTATTTTAGCACCCCTTTCTGGCTTTTTTATGTCATTTTTATTATCATGTAAATTATGGCGTATGAATGAGAAAAAAAAATTATGCGTCGTGTCGCTGGAGCCACCCCCGACGCAAACGGACACCCGGACACTTTCGACCATTTCGCCCGACGCAAACGGACACGAAGGACATCCGAAATGCGTCGCGCCGCTGGAGATGCCCTAACATCCACATCTCTCAGCCAGATAAGAGAGGAAAACGACTATGTTTATGTTAAGTTTGTGTGGCAGCTTCCAACCAACCAAGAAGAGATGCAGGTGTATTATTGGGAGCCATTGGGTACAATTATCTGGATAAGACGATTAGGAGGAATTGGAGGGAGTTGCCGTGCCTTTCCATGGTTACGCGTGCGTCTGATACGCTCTCTGGTTCTTGTTTTGCTGCCCACACGCAGCTCCATCAGTCGACGACACCCAGCTGCCCGATATAGGTTTTGTTCCATGTCATGCTTTCCCCTTTCGGGCTTGTTTGTTGCTTGCACTGATCACACAATCATGCCTGCTGAGTGAAAAAAAAAATATGTTTGCTTGCATATGTCCCTAGTCGGGCAGGCCGTCAGAAACATGTTTTCAAACAAGGAAACATTATTAACTTAGTAGTTCACAAGGTGGTGCGTGCCATGGTCAGGTACGTGCATGATTTTTTTCAGAATTTTTTGAAAAGTTTTGAAAAACAAAATTTGCTCCCCAAAAATCCGGGAGCAAATGCTCCCAGGAGCCAAGATGAATTTCCGGCATCAAGTGTATACAACAAACATAGTTAAACCTTGCCTCTACAAAACAAAGATGTATAGAGCCTGAATAATAAAAGATATAAAAAAATTCGACATAGGCTTTTAACGTGAGACACAAAGGATAAAACTACGGGCCGATATGTAGATTACACCATCACCTGTGTGTTGGGTAAAAACCTCTTTGCTGCTAGCTCCGCTTGAGGGCACCACGACATGAAGAGTTCCTTTGTCTGGCTCCATGTGCTTAGCCATTGTTGAGCTGTAATCCAAATCTATTATATACTAAAAGCAAAATACAGATGTTTAATCGAGTCATTAGGTTAATCCACATCATCTTAATTATTTTAATGGTTGGATCTAAAATTAATGGCTATGATTTTTTTTCGATAAAGAGAATATATTAATATCAAAAAGATATCAATTACACCCAGCCTCTGCAACAACGCACCACCCTAATGGCACTACGGATGCACACAGCCAAAAAAAGGAAAAGAAAACTAAGAAACAAAAGTCCCGCTACAGTATCTCGGGCCTAACAACAGCAATACATCCACCGCCAAAACAACACCTGAAATATACAGACTCTCCAAAAACAACGCCTCCAAAAAGGGAACAGTGCTCTAACACCGTCGTCGCCCGATCAACGATCTTAGGTTTATCAAACAAAAAATTATTAGTTACGTAACGGTGCAGGTCCGGTTGACACGATGGTATAGTTTCATTTATTTATGTTGTTTGCCGGGAACACATCCGTTGATTGAGTCCTTTGTTTACAGAAATATACACCGGACGTATAAATAGAAATAGCTGCATGTTTAAATGGGAAAACTCCTTGCCCACGTGATTCCTCCTCGAACGATGGGAATAGCCCATGATCAAATTAGGCAGATTTCTTGCTCAGTAAGAGCTCCATCCTTTCGGGTGTTAACCAGATCCGTCTGCCGCGCGAACGCGAATCACAACAATTTGCATGCAGTCTTGATCAGATTACCAAAGTAAAATCTACACCTACCAAAGACAAATCAATTCAACTTCCTTTATCTGTACGTGATGCAACCGGTATATTTATTTTGTTTTTCGGTGAAGAACAACTCACAGGCCAGAACCAATTGCAATCACGCTCAACAACAACGATTAGTATTTATTACTATAGCCTAATATGATTTCTTTCTTGCACCCTGCCGGTATGGAGGAAAATCTCCTATGACTCCGGTTTCGAGGTTCCAGCGATTAGTACTTATTTCTCTTGGCTACAATGATGAGGTAACATTTAAAAAAACAGCATAATACTTGTGAAATTTGTGTAAATATATATTTCAAATAAGTTATTTTTTTGCGAATATGATCTAACTAGCTGAGTCCGTTTGATATGAAAGAACGGGCAAGCTAGCCAAGTCCAATAAAAACATGCGGGCAGAGTCCGGCCGTTCGAAAATAAAAGAGCGGCAAAATTTGGTGCTATTTGATAATCTAATATCAAACAAACAAACCAAAGTATTTATCGATATCCCTTGCATAGAATAGTACTTAACGCTGTTGCATACAACGATTCCTTCCTGGCACACCTGCCCATCTGAAGGAAAAACTCATATCGCCCAATGTTCGAGGTTCAAGCGATTAGTGTTCCCGTTCTCGGCTACAACAACAACAAAATAGTTTTTTTGATTTTTTATTAGACAAAATAATGTGAATTTTTAGATTAAAATAATAATATTTTGCAATGAAATTTCTAGAAATAGGCGATCGAGTCCTTTCGAAAATAAACATGCACGGGCTAGCTAGACGAGACCACCTGTACCAGCAAGCTACCCAAATCCATTTTTAGAAAAAAGAATTCTGGCATAGTTTGTCTGGAAATATAAGAGTACACCAGCAAACTCCCCTAAAAAAAATAGTAGACCAGCAAACCAATTAAGCCGCCCGTTTGTGGAAGAAACGTACGATAGCTAGAACCACAGTTGGTATTCTTACATAACTTTCAATTTGATACCAACCATCATGAACTTAAATGTTAACTAACCTCAAGTTCTGCTCTGACATCATGCAATAACTTGGTACTATTTGCTGATCTAATATCACACAAACAACAAATATTAGAAATGAGGTAACGTCCTTATACACTTATTTGGTATTTTGTTTACGAACATATGCGATGGCCGAAGGACAGTAAATTATTATCCATAGTGAGACTAAGATCTCCATGAAAATATAACTTTATTTTACAATTTAAACACATGAAAAGATGATGCCCTCGCATTTGCGAGGGCCAGCTTGCTAGTTAAAATAAAAGCTAAATTCTGCTTTCCACGTTAAAAACATGAGGCTTGGGCCTTAGCGGAGAGTTTTTCCACGTTAAAAACCGTGACTCTGTTTTAGTTTGGTCTTTTTTCGTTCTATTCGTCTGTTGCATTTACAACATCTAGTGTGTTCGCTAGTAGATAACCTAGAACACAGAGGGCGAATTCATTATGCAACAACAACATCATTCCCGCAGAGCCATAGTGACCAACAAAAGGTTACCGCTCTCGCGAGATTTTTTTTAAATAATGGGGGTTTCGCTAGCAACTGCGCCTTGTTCTCCACCCTTGGTGAAAACCCTTTCTTCCTCAACGAGCATTGTAAGTCAACCGATTCACACCATTGTTTAGAATTATATTTGGTCGGTTGGAATTAGGGGTTAGGGTTTTAGTTTCATGCAAAGATCCAATCTTCTTATCGGCTCCGTACAACATAGGTGCTTGTAGTTGATTGTGGGCATGTATGATCTTTATTGAAATCAATGTTAGTATGTTCTTAAATTAGCGACTTCTTAATTACATGTCTTAAGTATGTTGCTTGTTTTAAATTGTGTGTTGTTTTAGTTGATTTGTCTCTAATAAGTGTTTTGTGAGGTGGTAACATCACTACAGTGCACAAAGTGACCATAGCACCCGAATGCACATAATCAAACACATGGGGTTTGCATATGCCAAGAAATAATCTCCTATTTAGGCAACCAAAAAAAATATTTGGCCTATCATACAATGCTTGCAACCAAACAAATTTTAGAACGTGACTCGATGTTGCATACACCAGCCATGATAGCCAGATGCGCCAAATTGCTGCAAAACACAAAACACACCCTTCATGTCCTGCTGCTGGGTCCCTCGGTTGGTCGTCTGGCTGTTATAATGTAGTATGCATGGAGGTATTATTACAAACTGGCTCTAAGAAAAAGGTCTTGGAAACTTTCCTAGACCGGTTTTCTTTTTCCAGATAGATAGTGTCTATATTTCCAATATACGGAGAAACATTCAGTTCAAAACCGATGACCACAATTGCTAATTCTTAAATCAAGGCATCTGGTATCCAGAAAAAAAACGTGCAACCAATAGTTCCTACATGTTTATTATAGGAATTACCTACGCCACAATTTTAGTGTAAGAAGTGCTCCATTATTAATGTAACAGGGATTACAATTATGTCATAGCAGGTTTGAGCTCGCCAACGTGTTTTCAAGAATCCACTCATGATTAACTCCCACCTCATTCCCAGTTAAGCTTGTTCATGTTCTATCATGCTACAAACTTGCTTTACTTTGTACCATCACACCGGTTGTGTCCGAGCCACTATATATCTAATATCATTCACCACCAGAACCCCCTGAAAGTCTCTATACCTGATCATTTACAAGATGAATATTAATATTTATACCCGTATCATGCGACAATATTTATCTCGCTAAAAATTCATTCCTTATTTTCTCCCTTAGTTATG
Source organism: Lolium rigidum (assembly GCF_022539505.1). NCBI lineage: Eukaryota > Viridiplantae > Streptophyta > Magnoliopsida > Poales > Poaceae > Lolium > Lolium rigidum. Next base: position 305,213,936 of record NC_061508.1, read on the forward strand.
AACTTGGTGATGATTTTAATCCTATATTTAATAGTTTCAAAATGGATTAGTTGGGACCACAAGTAATAAGGATGACTTGTAGCTGGAAGGAAACTTCAATCGGACATGGCACAATAGTAATTAGTGTGATGCAGATACCAGCACCTAATTGGCACAATTTAGTGCATTCATAAACTCAACAGAACTTTATTAAATTGGAGACCACGTGATCATGAACTCAAAACTAGGTGGCAACTATTAAAATTTGCTGGGTTAAAATAATACTTCTCGGAGGTTTTGCGAATAGAAATGTCTTCAAGACTTGTAACCGAGTATTGGCGTTGCTATATTGGAATATACTCATTTAAATATAATTAGTTCTATGAGGATTTGGTAATGGAAATACCTTTGGGACGTGTATCAAGCCAAAAGCCAGAAGATATATAAGATATTGTTCAACTCTGTCCTTCTACTAAGCTATGTCCGTAGATATTTTTGTTACATTTAAAATAGCTAGGTGTAGAATAGGTAGTACTGGAATCATGGATGATCCACAACCACCACCGCAACTTGAAGGTAAACAAGTTCATAAAAAGGACACTGAGGAACTCACTGAGTCCCAAATTACAATTGCAAGCAGAGAAAAGTACGAGTTGTAGTGTTGGTACTACCACATTGATAGATACCAGTATATAACATAGCTCTAGCCGGCAAAGGAAGAAAGAAAGGACTTTGCACAGAATAACTAGCCCTAAAAAGGCTAGCTTATCTTCCATAAAAGGGTGATGGATTGCTGCATCTCACCTGCTAACGTACTCTGGCTTTACAATGCAACTATGCAAGACTGGCTTTACACATTGACTCCGCCCACTTGTGTGTTGGTTAGGCAAACTGGGTTCTCAACTTTCCCAAGAATCAAGTGGTCTAGCTCGGCGCAAAAGAATATGTGTAGTGTTATCCTCAACATCTTTACACAAAGCTGGGAAACAAAAAGGAATGTGAATATGCAAAATCCCGAAAGAGTTGTTAGAAATACCGTTGTGAGAACAGTATCTCCTTGACTCTTTGTTTTTTTATCGAATCAAATAGCTTAGCCGGCAAGGATAGCACATGTACCTAACCTAAGTGACTGTTATCTTGTTTGTAAAATTGCATGACAGTACATGGTGGCGTGTAATTAATACATAGACCATATTTGGTTCAAAGCTAAGTTTTTCACATCTAAGCTTAGAGATAAGTGTTGAATGTCACAATAGTAAGGTTAAAAATATCAGCATCACACTTGTGGAAAAAATACCAGTGAATGGCATGTAGATCAAGTGGACCGTAAACGATTTTCTACCGTGCCCCGAAGATGTCATGCTTGGATTCACCATGTATTGCGTTTGGAAATTCCCGCGACTCAATTTTTCTGATAAACGGTGGAACATCGTGATACAATTTGAAACAAAGAAGGAAACCCTCACATAACTAAAACAGAGCCCAAAGCACCAAAGGGAGGTGGATGCATGCATGGTAACTCCGGTGCATGTAAAAATCAATGGTACTTAACTGAATAGTATGCCGTGACAGGTGGCCACAAATGTGACAAGCAACGTAAGAAAGTGGGGCATGCCTAACCTTAGATTTCGCAAGTTTTAGGCTAGGAACCAGGCATACGCTTAGTTATGTCCAATGTAGGTATTCAAATTATGTTCTCTTGACACAAGTTTGCAAGGGTTTACTTCGCACAAGGGAGAAAACACCCATGGCACGCCAATCTTCCCCACTGTCAACATTAATTAGATCTTCATTATACCTACATTATCAATCTCTCTTAGACAATGGATAAAAACCTATCCAGACAACATAATTTTTGAAACATTTTCCGTCTATGATCATCTGTAATGAACATTAAGTTATCTCTGTTGGATAATTAGGCACAATTTCCATGATTAATTCCAGAATATAAAACATAACGACAGCAGCTACTAATATGTGAAACTCGAACATACTAGATGCATTAATCAACATGAGTAGCAGCAGCGCAAACGGTAAAGTATCCATCGCTAAACAGATCGAGATATGTCGCACGTACCGATCTGGTGGAGGTGGCGGTGGAGGTGTAGCAGATGATGTCGCAGCAGTAACGTTGTTGATGACAACGTTGTTGACGACAGGGAAGACGGGTCGAAGTAGACGGCGTTGAAGACGACGGTAGGCAGCACCGCCCGACTTGGACGGAAGGCGACCCGTGATGAAGAGCTTGAGCAGTCGCGCAGAGCGCTTCCCAAAAACCTAATTCGCACGCGTCCGTCTAGGACTCTGTTCGTTTTCCTGAGCTGCAAAAAGTAAGGAAAGTCTCGGCTCGAGGCTCAATCCACTCACCACGAGCGCGGCGCGCGCGTCGTGACGTGTCGAGTCGAGTCGAGACGAGCGAGCGAGGAGGAGGAAGAGCGCGCGCGTGTAGCACTCCTATTCTCACTCACTTACTAGTGGTGAAACAACCCACCTTATAAGGTGGTCTAACTTCCTCCCAACTTTCCATGTGGGACTAAACTTCCCACCTCTTGCCACTCCCTAGTGAGCTGCCACCAACTTGGGCTCAAACTCACAAGGCTGCCACTATGTGGGCTTTGAGATTTATAGGAAAAACTGAAATCTAATTTGGGCCACTAAAAGTGGGCCCAATATTTCAACAATCCCCCACCAGATCTCAAATCCCCATTTAGAGATTTACCAATACTCACTGCTTGTTTATATACCAGTGTTTCAGCGGAGACTGTTAAGTTGAACTTCCGCCTAGAACCTTAAGCTACATCCATTCACACTTGAACAATGGACTAAGCCTTGAATTGCAAGTTTTGCGTGAACAGAGTTTCACTCAAAGTCATGACCAGTACATGGCTGCCAGTAGCCTACCCCGCGGGTGAAGCATATGCGTCATACTTCGTGGTCTCTTCATGAGTTTACTAGAGATCACCCAAATCTCATAGATTGCGACGTTTAACAATCAGACTCATATAGGTGTGTTATTTCAAGAATGCTCTGTAGGACAGCATCTTTGCTAATATAGCCAACATAAACACATTAAGACTTGTTGCCAACCTGCCTTACAGCAATTGAGAGTTGTGCATCTTCACATAGAGAGGGTTACATAATACTCTCCTCAATTAAACCACTAGTTTGTTTTTCCCAGGTCCTAATTCACGGGATCTCCGATCACAAAGGTTGGGTTACCACTATGGTGTAAAATCAACGGGTCTCAAACCCATCTCCCTCGATGCACTTTCTATCACATTACGTGATAGTCCCTTTGTAAAGGGATCTGCCAGGTTTTTGTCTCGTTTGAATATATGTAACAGCTTATTACTCCGGAGTTTCGCAATTTCCCGATAGACTTCAAACGTCTCTTGACGTGTCTTGATGACTTCGCGTTATCCTTAGAATTGTTCACTTTGACAATTACGGTTTGATTGTCACAATTCAAAAGGATTGCCGGAACAGGTTTTTCAACCACGAGCAAGTCCATCAAGAGCTCACGCAACCATTCCGATTCAACAGGTGGTTGTGTCTAAAGCGAGAAGTTCTCGCTTCCATAGTTGACCTCGTCAATATGGTTTGCTTGCAAGATCTCCATGATACTGCGCCACCTCCAAAGGTAAATACATACCCACTTGTGGCGTACAGATCAGCTACATCTGAGATCCAATTCGAATCACTATATCCTTCAAGCACAGCTGGGTGCCCTGAATAGCGAATCCCATAACTCATTATACCACATAGGTAGCGCATGACCCTATAAAGTGCATGCCAATGATCAGTACCCGGGTTTGACATGAACCTACTCAACTTGCTAACAGCAAAAGAGATGTCCGGTCTAGTCGAGCTCGCTAAGTACATGAGTGAGCCAACAATCCGAGAGTATCTCGGCTGATCTACGGCAATCCTCCGGTTCTTGCGTAATGTCACACTGGGATCATAAGGTGTTGGAGAAGACTTGCTATCAATATAGCCGAACCGGCTCAAGATTTTCTCAACATAATGGGATTGCGTTAGAGTAATCCCACTCTCATTCTTAATAAGCTTGATGTCCAGAATTACATCAGCTTCTCCCAGATCTTTCATATCAAAGCACTTTGACAAGAAAGACTTGACCTCGTGTATTACTTTCATGTTTGTACCAAATATCAGAATATCATCCACATACAAACACAAGTATAACACCTTCGCCCCCACCATGGCGATAGTAAACACACTTGTCGACCTCATTGACAACAAAGCCTACGAAGTCAAAGTTCCGTCAAACTTCTCATGCCATTGCTTAGGTGCTTGTTTCAGTGCCATATAAAGATTTCAGCAACTTGCACACCTTTCTTTCTTCACCTTTTACTACGAACCCATCAGGCTGATCCATATAGATTTCCTCTTCCAACTCTCCATTAAGAAAAGCTGTCTTTACGTCCATTTGATGAACGATAAGACCATAGGAGGCAGCCATGGACAGTAGTACTCGAATGGTGGTAAGTCTAGCGACAGGTGAATAGGTGTCGAAGTAATCTTCGCCTTGTCTCTGTGTGTAGCCTTTAGCTACAAGCCGCGCCTTGTACTTCTTAATAGTACCATCAGGTCTTAGCTTCTTCTTGAACACCCATTTGCAGCCCACAGGCTTGCATCCATGGGGTCGTTCTGATAGCTCCCAAGTTCCATTAGAAAGAATCGAGTCCATCTCGTTATGGACAGCTTCTTTCCGATCATCTCGCATCCGGAGATGCATATGCCTCTCGCAATGGACGTGGGAGTATCATCCACAAGGTACACAATGAAATCATCACCAAAGGATTTTTCAATCCTTCGTCTCTTGCTCCGTTTAGGAGCTTCATTGTCATCCTTCTCAGTAACATTCTCATGTGATTGTTCAAAATACTCATTAGATGTACTAGACTCAGGGATTATCTCAGTAGAAATTCTAGCAATGCTATGCATATCTTTCATAGGAAACATATTCTCAAAAAATGTTGCATCACGAGATTCCATAATAGTATCAACATGCATATCAGGTACCTCGGATTGAACTACTAAAAATCTATATCCTACACTCCGCGGAGCATAACCTAGAAAGATACAATCCATTGTCTTTGGTCCGAGTTTGCGCTTCTTAGTGATTGGAATATTGACTTTCGCCAAACATCCCCATGTGCGCAAATACGAAAGTGATGGTTTTCTTCCAGCCCACTCCTCGTAAGGGGTTTTATCTTTATTCTTGTTAGGAACTCTATTCGGGACATGACATGAAGTCAATAAAGCCTCCCCCCACCATGCCTTAGATAAACCAGCGAGTGGCTAACATGGAATTCACCAAGTCGGTCAGCGTGCGGTTTTTCCTCTCGGCAACCCCGTTTGATTGGGGTGAATAGGGAGGCATCCTCTCATGAATAATGCCATGTTCCTCACGTAATTCATCAAAGATTTTAGGAAAATATTCGCCACCACGATCCGACCTAAGACGCTTGATCTTTCTCTCTAGTTGATTTTCAACTTCGGCCTTATAAATTTTAAAGTAGTCTAAAGCTTCATCTTTAGTTCGCAACAAATAAATATAGCAAAAAATCTAGTCGCATCATCAATCAATGTCATGAAATATCTCTTTCCACCTTTTGTCAACACACCATTCATCTCGCATAGATCAGAATGTATGAGTTCTAGAGGTGCCAAGTTTCTCTCCTCGGCCGCCTTGTGAGGCTTCCGAGGTTGCTTTGATTGCACACAACTATGGCACTTAGAACCTTTGGCAATGGTGAAATTCGGAATTAAACTTAAACTGGATAGCCGAGATATTAAACCAAAATTAACGTGACATAAACGAGAATGCCAAACACTGGTATCATCACTAACATTGCCACAAATATGGTTCACAGACTTATTACTGAAATCGAAAGCGAAAAGCGGAACAAGCCTCCGCACTCATAGCCTTTACCAATAAATTGTCCAAACTTGGAAACAACTACTTTATTCGACTCTAAAACAACCTTAAACCCATCTCTGCATAGAAGGGAGCCGCTAACGAGATTCTTGTTCATAGTAGGGACATGCTCGCACGTTCCTCGCTCGCACGATCTTCCCCGAAGTGAACTTCGGATCTACCGTGCCAACACCACGAACGAAGCATGTGACCCATTCCCCATCAAGACGGAAGAATCCCGGGCGACCTGGTAAGAAGTGAACATGGATATGTCAGCACACACATGAACATTAGCACCTGTATCAATCCACCAACATGGAGATTGAAATACCGAAAGAACAAGAAAGAGATTACCGTACCCATCAGTATTGCTAGCGGTCACCGTGTTGACTTGCCTCGCCTTTTTCTTGCGGTCCGCCCTCTCCGGACAGTCCTTAGAAAAGTGGCCAGTCTCTCCACACGTAAAGCAGCTCAGATCTGCTTTGTTTATCATCTTCTTCTTCTTGAGGGTTGTAGTCTTCATAGGCTTATTGAAGGAGGGCTTGTTATTCCCTTTGTTCTTGCTGTAGGGTTTCTTCTGCACCATGTTGGCGCTAGACTGACCCTCTCCTTTCTCGCATTATCCTTAGCCCGAGCTTTCTCCTCAACATCAAGAGATGCTATCAGATTTTCAACCGATATCTCCTCGTCTCTTGTGTTTGAGAGTTGTGGCAAAGTTCCTCCATGAAGGGGGCAACTTAGCGATGATGCATCCAGCCACAAACTTGTCGGGTAAGGCACACTTAAGGAGTTCAAGCTCTTTCGCAATGCACCGTATCTCATGAGCTTGTTCGACTACGGAACGGTTGTTCACCATCCCGATGTCATGGAAGCTCTCCATGATGTACGGTTCCATCGCTCGCATCGGTTGCACCGAATTTAGCATTTAGTGCATCCCGGAGCTCTTTACCATCCGTTATGTGCATGTACACATCACACGGACGATCGACAAGAATACTCGAACGCATCCGACGAAGAGAGTATTGTTTTCCTTGAACTTGTTCCGATCTTGGTCAGATATAGTTCCTTCGGGTAAACCATCGATAACTTCGAATATTTTCGGATGAGTAAGCCGAGCATGGCCTTAACCTGCCACCTCTTAAAGTGCACACCGGTAAACTTATCCGGCCTCAGTGCATCGGAAAAACCAGCCATTGTTAACTCAGGAAATTGCCTACAATTAGGTTTTTGGATTGTTGGATAATTAGGCACAATTTCCATGATTAACTCCAGAATATAAAACATAACGACAGCAGCTACTAACATGTGAAACTCGAACATACTAGATGCATTAATCAACATGAGTAGCAGACAGCGCAAACGGTAAAGCATCCATCGCTAAACGGATCGAGATATGTCGCACGTACCGATCCGGTGGAGGTGGCGGTGGAGGTGTAGCGGATGATGTCGCAGCAGTAACGTTGTTGATGACAACGTTGTTGACGACAGGGAAGATGGGTCGAAGTAGACGGCGTTGAAGACGACGGTAGGCAGCACCGCCCGACTTGGACGGAAGGCGACCCGTGATGAAGAGCTTGAGCAGTCGCCCAGAGCGCTTCCCAAAAACCTAATTCGCCCTCTCCCGTACATGATCGCAAGGACGAGCGGTTCCGGAGACCTGCTCTCCCGTTCGCCGATGCACGTCGGCGCGCGGGATGGAGTAGGCTACGATGGCGGCGCAAGCAGAGAGAGGTGGAAACCCTAACTCGTGTATTAGATATTTTTCTGCGGTAGCCGGGCAAGAGATTATATAGGCTCGGGAAACCCTAGGCAAGTAAGGAAAGTCTCGGCTCGAGGCTCAATCCACTCACCACGAGCGCGGCGCGCGCGTCGTGTCGTGTCGTGTCGTGACGAGCGAGGAGGAGGAGGAGCGCGCGCGTGTAGCACTCCTATTCTCACTCACTTACTAGTGGTGAAACAACCCACCTTATAAGGTGGTCTAACTTCCTCCCAACTTTCCATGTGGGACTAAACTTCCCACCTCTTGCCACTCCCTAGTGAGCTGCCACCAACTTGGGCTCAAACTCACAAGGCTGCCACTAAGTAAGGAAAGTCTCGGCTCGAGGCTCAATCCACTCACCACGAGCGCGGCGCGCGCGTCGTGACGTGACGTGACGTGACGTGTCGTGTCGTGTCGTGTCGTGTCGTGTCGTGTCGAGTCGAGACGAGCGAGGAGGAGGAGGAGCGCGCGCGTGTAGCACTCCTATTCTCACTCACTTACTAGTGGTGAAACAACCCACCTTATAAGGTGGTCTAACTTCCTCCCAACTTTCCATGTGGGACTAAACTTCCCACCTCTTGCCACTCCCTAGTGATCTGCCACCAACTTGGGCTCAAACTCACAAGGCTGCCACTATGTGGGCTTTGAGATTTATAGGAAAAACTGAAATCTAATTTGGGCCACTAAAAGTGGGCCCAATATTTCAACAATCTCGCACCTTCAACAAAAAGGTACATGTTCCCGAAACAACCACAAATGTAGTTAGAGAAAACCAGGGGAAGGAGACAGTTCTTTCTACGGATCTCTTCAAAATAACATCATGGCCTCGTTAGAAGGGGTGCCCTCATATGGTATGAGGGGGGGGGGGGGGTAGTGACCAAGCTCAGCAGGGGTGGATCTTGGTTGCGGGCTACCCAGTGTTCACCCTGGTAGGACCGAAAGCCTTGGCTCATTTAGTCAAAATGTTGAGAATCTTGGAGTTAAAATCGGTTTAGAAATCATTCATCTTTGGCCTTGCACAGTTTGCAGGTCCGCTCCACAAAGATTAGGTATCTATTTATGAAAGAAGTAAGTCCACGTGAAGTCGTAAGACTATAACAGGGCCAAGACATGCTTGCTCTCGGAAGCTCAAGCAAGTTGCTGAACTGGTGTGATAGGGGGATTGGTGAGCGAAACTCAAGTAAATGGTGGCTAACAGAAGATCACGCTAAACTTCTGGTAAAAGTTTTGAAGAACAATTCTTCAGTGACTCTTTTACCATGTTAAGAGAGTTCACGTCATTTGCAATCAACAATATGTCATTCACACATAAGATTAGAAACACTTTCGAGCTCCCACTTTCCTTCTTGTAACACAAGGCTCCTTGCCATTTTGGATGAAGCCAAACCCTTTAACCACTTCATCAAAACGAACATTCCAGCTCATCTATGTTTGCTTTAGACCATAAATAGTCCTCTAAAGCTTGCATATATTTCCAGGATCCTCATGATTGACAAAACCTGACCACACTGTATCATATACACGTCATCGGTAGGATTTCCATTTATAAACATATTTTAGCATCTATCCGTCATATCATGTAATTATAATATTTCACTTCATCAAATCAAAGCGAAGATTCTAGCATCCTCAAATCTCTGTGCTAGCAGTGCAAGGCGAGTCTCTCTGTGATTGCACGACTCCAAAATGCAATTTCAGAGACAAATTCCACATCACAGCCGCTAGTTCTATACACAACACTAGTGGAAAACGGGGCAATAGGCCCGGTCCATTTGGGCCTTTAGACCCGGTTCCCGAACCGGGACCAACTAGACGGGACTAAAGGGGGTACCCTTTAGTCCCGGTTCAAAGGTAAACCGGGCCTAAAGGCCTCAACACGTGGTGCGACCAGGGAGCTCGCGCTGGAAGGGCTTTGGTCCCGGTTCGTGGTACGAACCGGGCCTATAGTTTCTCGCCGCGGCAGAGAATTGCTATTTCTCTGCCGCGGCACAGATTTGGGCTGTACCAGCGTTTCTGCCGCGGCAGAGAAACAGTCTGTTTCCCTTGCCGCGGCGAGTTTCAGCAATGCATATATATATCATTCAAGAAACCACAAAAAATCGTCATGAATATATATAGACATCGTCAACAGTAGACGACATAGTCAACACAAGTACACGTAATGCATGCATATTTACAATACAACTTTTCCTGAACGAATATCCTCCGCCGTCACGATCTTCCGATAGTGCTCTCCACCTGGGGTAAGGACCTCGGTAATAAAGAATCCCACGATTTCCTCTTGAATTGCTTTTATTTGATCCGCTGTTATGAGAGTGTCCCGCAGGCGTGTCATCTATATTTAAAAAAGGAGATCAATATATGAATGGAACTCAATACAATAGATGGTACTAATTAAGATTAATTGTGAAAATTTGTTATCGTACACGAGTGTGGTGTATTTGGGGATCCCCACCCTTGGGACAGGCCATGTCACGCATGAAGGTGCGGACGTAGTATCCACATAAGTTATTCCCTTGTTCCTGCCTCATACACTTTACGAAAAAATAGTTCGATCAAACTAATAATCAAGCATCGTATTGAAAGTAAATATCATATATAAAGTTTCACGGACATAGCTATATATATAGTACTACTTACAGGGTAATCTCTAAATGTAAGCTCCGGTTTCCACCATTCACCCGGAACAGTATTGATGAACCGTTTTCAAGCCCTGCCCGGCAAAAAATAATGAGTAAATGAGTAATTGATTAGTTGATGATATCTTCGAATTAGAGCAGATGAAGATGCCAATACGAAATTGATTGAAACTACCTCCGGAGGATGGCAGCCATGTCCGCCCATTCCGCATATTCCGTACGTTTCGAGTCCATGACGTTTACGACTCCAAGGTGAAGATCAATGATTAGGAGAATAAAATGGAAACTGCACAAGCATAGCTCAATGATTACGAGAATAAAGTGGAAGGTGCACAAGCATAATGTATGTTATATATAACACTCACTTGAAGTTGTAGGGAAAGAATATATCCTCTTTGTCTCGCTTGCTTCTCTAAAAACATTACGATGTTGTCCTCTCGTGTCCTTGGCGAAGTCTCGAACCGTAACTTCATGAACTGTGTTTGGGTCTATGAACCCCAGCCGGTAGGAGCTTGCCTCTTTTGTATTCCAGCCTTCTTCATTCTGCATAATTAAATGTATAGCGTACACAAAGAATATAATGAGGATAATTGTTAGTGCAAATGAATGAGCTACAAACTTAATTACACAAATAAATCACTTACAGGCAGTAGCAACTGATGACAGCTTTGTCGAGGGCGTCTTGATTGAATAACTGAAACAGTTCGCATAACTCAATGTTTATCTCGTCTTCCCCCCGGAAGTAATGCTCATCTCTAAGATACACCGTGATGTAGGTTTCACTTCTTCGACAGGCTTTCAGGTACCAGTCATGCAACCTTCGCATCTGAGTCCCTAGACGCGCGAGCTCGCCGAGGTTTGACGAGATCTTTTCCGTATCTATACGTGTTTACCACTTGAGCCGTTGGATAGTAATCTTCGTACTCAACCGATGCTCCCCGAGCTCTAGCCGCCCGTTCGATCATCGATGCCGTCTCCGGATCATGATATGGCTCCACGATGAAGTGGGGTGCGGCCCGAATGTCCTCGCTGTCCAAGCCGGGCGACTTTTTTGCTTCTTTGCTCGCTCTAGAGGACTGTCCAAGAGAGCGGTCATAATCAGCTCTCGGCTCAGGTCTCTTCATTCTCGTCTCGGCAAAGTGCTTCACCGTCTGCGGTCGAATAAACACCTTCTTCGGCGCAAGAAACGCCTTTTGCTCTTCGGTCCGCTCATGTGGTAACAACTCGGAGTCTCGTGCCCTCATTGGAGTTGATGATCTCTTCGGAGCTGTAGGAGGTGCCGCGGACAGCTTCCTCTTTTGCTTAAGTGGAGGCGGCGGAGTCTCCCGACGAGGAGGAGGAGGAGGCGGCGGAGTATTTTCACGCGGAGCGGACTGGTCATGGATAGGGGAATCATCATCGCGCACAGGAGAATCATCACGCGGAGGAGACTCGGGTGGCGGAGGAGGCGGAGGTGGCATGCTTGTTGGCTTCTCACCCGGAAACACAATGTTCTCCTTCCGCCATTGCACGGTGGTTCTACGGGCTTCTCCCGGCTCTTTGATTTCCCCATCTTCACCTGCAGGGTGCTCAAGCACCAACCCCTCATAAGCTGTCATCACTTCATCCACCATCACAACAAAGAAAGTCGTCTTGGACCGAACGGCAATGGTAAGACCTTGTAGGTAAGAGGATGCCGACCGCCGCCTTGAAGGATAGGTTGAAAACTTTAACATGCAGCTCACAAGGACGGCTCTCGGTGAGATCATCCACGGGGGTAGCGAGGAGGCTCGACCACCTGGTCATCATCATCATCATCATTATCCACCTGCCGAGAGGAAGCCACGCTGCTTTTCCGGTGTGGTTGAGATTGCAGCGGGGCGATGGCATTGAGCAGTGCAGGATCTACAGCCTGCCCCCGAGCCATCTGAGATGTAAGTACTTGGGTTACCATGGTTAATTGGGCTTGCATGGTGCTCATACCCTCCTCTAAGTTAGCCAGGCGGTATGTTTCCCTTGCCTTCCTCCTCTCATGGCTTTTATCAGGAAATCTCTTCCTTTCCGCAGGAAAGCCATACTTCCACGGAACGGAGCCTGCTGTGCCTCGTGTTCGTCCGCCGTGTTCTTTGTTCCCAAGGGCGCGTGTCAGCTCATCTTCTATCATCTTGTCGAAGGCCAACCTTTCCTTTTCAGTTTCACATTCTCTCCTTGCATCAGCAATGGCCCGGCCAAGATCATCATCAGCAGGCTCATCTGGTGCCTCTTGATCTTCTACTTCATTGTCTTCATTGTCTTCTCGCAGTATCATCGTATTCGGGGAAATTGGGATAACCGTCATCATCCTCTTCCTCTTCTTCATTGTCTTCCATCATAACCCCTCTTTCTCCGTGCTTGGTCCAACAATAGTAACTCGGGCATGAAACCGGATCGCAGAAGGTGGCTGTGAATGAGACTCGAGTGAGCGTAATTTACGATATTCTTGCAGTCCACACATGGACAATACATGAAGCCACCATGTTTGTTTGCCTTCGCCACGGCCATAAAATTATCCAGGCCCGCAGATGAACTCGTCAAACCGTCGGTCAATGTACATCCATTGCCGATTCATCCGCATGATATAATTAAGCTGATCAAAACCATTACGGAACATCACGATGTATATATACACATGCATTTTATCAATTGCGGATGAAAAGGATAAAGTTGTTAACCTCGATGAAGAAGAAAAAAGCAAGTTAAGTGTGGTTTGATTTGTGTAAACTCAAGTGGCAAATCCTCTTAAGCAGTTCATCGAACACCTCTTGTGCATGTGAAGAAGAGAGGAGAGCAATACACCCTCTTGTGAAGAAAGTGAAAAAATGGCTAAGTGTGGCTCACACTTGGGCAGGGGCAAGGTTATGTAGCCAGAGGCGGGGCTTTGGACCCGGTTTGTATTACAAACCGGGACTAAAGGGTTCCCCACGACCGACACGGCCTCGCCGCGCCCGCGGTGGACCCTTTAGTCCCGGTTTGTAATACAAACCGGGTCCAAAGCGCCACTACCGGACAAGCTCCAGCGGGTGGGGTCGTCTTGGGCAGAAACGAACCGGGACCAATGCCCCCATTGGACCCGGTTTGATTCAGCACTGGGACATTTGCTTGGGACCAAAGGCCTCTTCTCCACTAGTGCAATCTCTGTACTGGTTTGTATTTATATATACTCATCCTACGTAAGCTAGCGCCCAATTCCTGCATAATAATTATGTAATGAGTAACGGCCATTTCTTCACGATCCAGTAACGTGGTTTGGGTGTAGCCGTGCCAGCTCGACAACACACAGGACATTGAGAAAAGTTCACTTTTGTCCACAATATGAACATATACTATATGCCAGATATATGCAGCCACGCAGCAGTCTGTTGTGCCTATTTTTATTGGTGGCCGACTAGAACGCACACATATACAATGATCAGGGTAGGCAGCTGGCGGATGCATTGAACAGAGATCGGGAATATCTCTTCTCATGGAGGTGGATCCTTTCGTTGAACACTATATACAGCAACTCATATCTATCTAATGCATATTCAAGTTTTGGCATGGCTGGTTGAGCTGTTGGTGGCAGCTAGTTCGGTTACCTATCTAATTTTCTGGAGAGGAGGTACACAATTCTGAGATGACAGGTTAAACAAATCCTCAGCCAAGCATCAAAGCCTTTTTGGACAGGAAGCTTTAGATTGGTCATCTCTGTATTTCTTTTTTTTTCTCGATAAAGAGAATATATTAATATCAAGAAGATACCAATTACACCGAACCTCTGCAATTACGCAATACCCTAATGGTAGTATGGATGCACCCAGCCAAATAATAAAAAATAAAACTAAGAAACAAAAAGTCCCGCTACGGTTTCCAGCCGCAGCAGCAACAATACATCCACCACCATGACAACAGCTGAACTCCAGACTCTCCAAAAACCGACGTCTCCAAGAAGGAAATTGTGCACAAGAGCCATCGTCGCCCGATCAAAAGATATTAGGTTTTCACCCTGAAGATAGTCTCCGCTCTCAAAAATGTCTTCACAAGGCCAGTCAAACACAGTCAGTTAAGGCCAGACCTTGGATTTTCACCCTGTAAGGTAAGACTCTGAATTTCACCTGTGTTGCCGCCCCCACTTGCATATTGCAGCTGCGAACGAACGCCAAGCAACCCAACCATACAGAGACTCGAACCTTCGTTGCCGCCCCCACTTGGGTTAGCATGTTGATGCAAAGGCAGCTCGTGTTTTCCTTTCTCTGTAGATGGTTAATACACATCTCAACCTTGTGTGATCCATGATTGTAACGGTTGATTGAACTTTAATAAACTGATAAAAGGCTATATGCATCAATTTGTGCACAGGCCAGGATTTTCCTATTTTGGAAAAAAAAAGTGGTCAGTATCTACCTAATTACCCGTTCCATGTCTTTCAAGATCGATGCATGTCCACATAGTCAAAGGACTTGTTCCAACTTCCAAGTCTACACAAAAGACTAGCTGAAGCTGTATTACTTACACATATATACTTGTACAACATCCAGATCGTAGCCAAGGACAAAATGACGAGGCTGCTGCCGCCCGTTGCTGACCACCAACAGAATATGCAACTAGAAAATTAATCCAACCGGGACCGGACTAGTCGATCGTACGACGGAGAACAGTTAAATCATGCCGGCTCAATTAATACCCAGAACTGATCAGGCCCGGCGAGCTAGATGCAGTGCGCACTCAAGATCAAAGATTATGATCTGTGCCGGTGCCAAAAAAGATGTTACTAGTATCCGTGTTGTAGACTTGTAGTTGCAAGAGGGGATTATCCCATGCCCACGTGCGGCCGTGCCTATCAATCACAGGGAAAAGGCAAACAATGGACCATGTGATAGCAACTAGCTGTAGAAGAAACAAGATTAGGACTCATTAGGATTTTTTAACTATTGAATAAGCATGCATTTTAAAGACAATTCTAGCTGATCCTTTAAAATCGGTTATCCCTCAAACTGTGATAGAGGAGTAAAAGCTTAACTCCTCGGACGCCTGCTCTTTTATACTTACTCGTTGATTGAGCCGTCAAGCAAAACTTTATCCTCTTCACCGCCCTCCTCAATCCCATAAATCTTCGATGACGCCCCCACCGCCACCACAGACCCACTCTGGTGCCACCAGAGGACTGATTCGGAGATGTCACACGCAGTCATCCCAAGCCCAAGGAGGTGGTGACGCGTCCTCCTTCCGGTTCCCCAGCCTGCCACCGCCACAGAGGAAATACCCCGGTGTGCTTCAGCAGGACTAGGGGGTGTGGGTGGTGGAGATCACCTACCACGTCACCCAAACATGATTTGGATAGAGACATTCCAGTACGACAATGAGTCGGTGCGCCTCCACGGCTCAGATGCGTGCGTTAACTCCCCCTTGGGCAGCCCTAGGTGGCCGGATAATTTTCTCCATTCGACCCCTTATTGGCCTCCGCACGTGTGCTGCGGGAGGACATGGAGGACCGCGAGCACCTCGAGTCGTAATGCCGATGTGTAGTACATGGTGCAGCTCTGCCGCAGGTATACGAATCGTGTTGAGGAGGAACACCGGTAGTAGGAGATCTATAAGCAGGGGAAGACCGACGAAGCTCGGCTGCCCGTCATCGAGCTAAGCTCCGACCTCGACGAGTCAGTGGAGGCAGCTTTACACCAACTCTTCTCGAGCAATGAGGAATAGATTTTATTTAATGATAGTAATTTGAGTCAAATTTGTATGAATTTCTGGTCAAATTTAGACTAATTTATGTCTAAGAGTCAAGTTTAGGGGTTCGGTTAAGAACCACATTTATTTAATGAACCGAATATACTTGCCTATAAATGACACTCGGCAGTTTACTCATCTACATTTTGATCGGCTAAATATGCTCTTACTTGTTTGGATAGAGTGAATAGCACGTGAGGTGTTGTGGCTCCTGGGCGTGCTTGAAGGCCAAAAGCTACCTTTTGGACAGCGCAATCGCGTGGTGTGGCCACTTGCAAAAAAACCTGTCGCCCCAGCTCGTTTGCGTCTGCAGCCACATCTTGCAGAAAAGGATAATGCCTATGTCGATGTTTGCGGTGCTTCCGTCCAACCCAGCCGGACTACTACGGAGAACCGTTGGGTTTATTAAGCAATCGGGAGGGATCTCGCTCGCCTACCCCATAAATCGCAGAAGCGAGTGAGAGTTGTACTCCGTAGTAGCTTTGATCTTTCTACGCAACTGTGGAACCGTGGAACGGAGAGAAGGAAACTGATGCACTTGCCGCCGAACGATGCCTTTTCGCGGTGACGGCACGCGTCTAGTCCGGTTTATTTGGACAGCCCCATCTCTCCTGCCCATGCGGCGTCCATAGCCCACATACCACTCGTCGCACCAGCTAGCTATCTAGCCAGCCAAGATTGGTTTTGTTCCATGCCGCGCATTTATACTACTAGCAAAATTGCAATTTGAACCGTACGTTGTTTTCTTCTTTTTTCACATAAATGCTCAACTAAACCATTCTAAAGTTGATTGTGAACATGTGTTTTCTTGATGCATAGCGAGAAAAGCAGCGAACTCAGCCAACACCTGCCCAACTTCGGCAAGAGGTCCATAATAATATGCTCACTCTCGATGATCATGTTATGCATGATCACGCAACGGTTTATCTAGCTAGCTAGCCAAGATCGGTTTCGTTCCATGTTGTGCTTTCATGTCCCTTTGATGGTCCATTCATGTGATTTGATGGCTATAGCTAGGGATGTAGAGCGACGGGTGATGCGGCCCGCTCCATAGTTAAACTCGGTTAGGTTAGTTGTAGCATATTTTATCGAACTAGTTTAGTTGAAACAAGCCCCTCCATTAGCAGGTTTATACCAGAATATCGCTATGTAGTGTGTGTGCTGTGTGTGCGCGCGATCTGCTTGTAAGAAATTGGGTATGCAGCGATGTCCTGCAAATTGGCCTAGCTAGGTGCTATTTTTTTGGAATCATGCTTATTGCCTATTTTCTAGCCTGCTCTCTTACAATTAGCTAGTTCTCAATACGGTGTCATTCAGATTTTTGTCCGCTCGATCCGCTCAACCTCGCACGGATCCTGGTGATTTTGTGTCACTATTTGGTCTTACAATATACCCGAGGACGAAGAACTAAGTAAACAAACTGAAAATCGGCTAGATGTGGAAATATTTCCTCCAAAATCGATGATCTCGGGATCTATGATTCTTTATGCAAAGCTCCTGATATTGAAAAGATTTTTTTCGCTTTTGCTAAGTCTTAGTCTACCGAGATTTCATTATGCAACAAGAAGTTTGTAGATGTATATTGTAGAAATTACGGTAACTAGATCGTTTGGAAGGACTATCTTCATTTTTACCCCTTATCTCCTGGAACTATTTATCTCATAAAAAAAACTCGCCATTTTGTATAGCTTAGTTATGAACTTGTGATGAATTTTATCACATTTTATTATACTTTTCTAGATGGGATCGGACAAGTCAAACCCACACGGCAGGACGATGTGGTAGCTCAGTCATTGGTTGAGCAACTTTGACCCGCACTAGTTTGGTGCATATTTGACGTGGAACGAGAGTAGTGTGATGTGGCTAAACACACTTATTTGGCAAAATTTGACACAATTTCACCTTTTTATATCAAAATTTTATAAAATCCGAGAAACATATATAACTTCATAGGATCCTGAGAAACACACTTATTTGGCAAAATTTGACACAATTTCACCTTTTTATATCAAAATTTTATAAAATCGGAGAAACATATATAACTTCATAGGATCCTGAGAAACACACGTCCAAGTAGTCTGCAAGTTAGCTCCCACATAATCCTAACAAGTGGGTCCATTTTATTATTAGTATGGAAATAGTAACAAAATGAGGTAAATTTTGGCACGAGCTTACAAATAGAATCTATAAAATGGCAAGACATTTTGAATTGAATATACCCATGAAGTCAAAATTAAGACATATAGGAGTTTACTCATTAAAAATAATACTTCCAAGGACATGGAAATGGAAATGCCTTTGAGACTTGTATCAGAGTTTCGTCCATGGTGTCAAATATGGTTATACTCGTTTGTAAATTACTATTTCTCCTATGGATTTGGATGGAAATTCCTGAGACGTGTATTTGGAGTCTTTGTCCGTGATGTCATTCCCACAAGTTCTTTTTATTTTCAACTCTATCCTTCCACTAAGGTAGGTGTATAGATATTTTGTTTACGTTGAAAAGAGCTAGGTGTAGGATTAGTAGTGCTTGAACCATGGTCGACAACTACCACCTCAACTTGAAGGTAAACAAGTTCATAAAACGATTCTAATTTTAGTCCGAGATTACAATCACAAAAGAACAAACAGATAAAAGTAGGAGTTGCTAGTGTTCGTACCATGCATGCTTGATATATATATAAAAGCAAAACTCTCGCCGGCAAAGGAAGAAAGAAAGGACTTTGCACAAAATAACTAGCTCTAAAAAGGCTAGCTAGCTCGTCTTCCATAAAAGGGTGATGGATTGCTCCACTTCACCTGCTAACGTACCCTCCAAAAGAACAGGCAAACAGACAATGCAACTATGCAATGTGCATGATGCCTAGCTTTCATTGAGTGCATTAGTTACGCAACTTGTTCCCAACTTTTTCCAAGCATAAGTGGTCTGGTATTAAGTTCAGCGCAAAAGTATATGTGTTGTAGCGCGTGCGCTCGCTATCCAAAACACCTTTCACCAAAACTGAAAAGTAAATAGGAATATGAATATGCGGGATTCCTAAAGATTTGAATACCACAACTTTGTGAGAATGGTATCTCATCGACTCCTTGCTCTCTATGGAATCAAATAGCTTAGCCAGCAAGGGTAGCACCTCTACCATTCGCCCCACACACACCATATGAAGTGTTGAAGTACTGTCGAATATGTGTATAGGCTACAGTTGAACTTGGACTGTGTGGGTAGGTTACGTGTTGAAATCGAACTCTGTAACCTGGGCCTAATATATAAAGGCACCCGGGGTAGCCAAAATAGACTAGACGAAAGCTAGGTTAGACACAAGATTGATTTTTGGGGATGGTTCGGCACCCGTGGCGTGGCGTTTGTAGATCTAACGTGTTTGTATACCGTGGTGGGCTTATCATCGACGGTACTATAATGGTACTTGGGGAGGAGCCCCCGTAAAGCATGCCCCGTAGATGTAGGCGTTATCGTTAAACTGCGTTACCAAACATCATCCTCGTCTACTTTCTGCAATGGTCTAACCGCTTATTATGCTAATACGAAGCATAAAATGCTCCTGGTTCCAGTATTCTCAGATAACATAACAACACTCCAAGATGACTGCCTATCTTGTTCGTCAACCACACGACGATACATCATCTATGGATATGGCATGCAATACTTACAACTTAGGGTCATGCCTAGTTTAGCTATGACTTTTTCACAACTAAGCACCGAGGCAAGTATGGCTAAGAAAATTCATAGCCACACTTCTGGAAAACTATGAGTAGGTGACATGTAGATCATCTGAATATTAAGTTTTTTTTGTTTTAGAAATGGTGGTTTTTATATATTCTTAGTCATGTATCTATGTGATGAATACACAAAGTTCGGAGTCAGACCTTTGCATCAAAGATGGACACAGCCATCACAAGTAAGAACCTGCAAAGGATAAGAAACCCTTCTATATTTAAAGAAAAACACACTACTGATGATGGCTACTAGGAACACAAAAAAGATCTTGATACGTTGGGACTTCAAGTGCGGAGTGTTGTATCAAGAAAGTATCTACCCCACAAGGGTGACTCGAGGGTTTATATCGAACTCTCGGAGAACTGGAAGCAAGAGTGTACTCTTCTCTCTTCTTCAAGCAATCCTGCAAGTAAAATAAATGCCTTGTGTCTCCAACTTCAACGTGTGGTTGTCAAACACAAGGTTCCGCGTAAGTAAAATACAAGTAGCAATAAAATAAGTAGAACTAAACCAGATAAAACAACTACGTAAAAACAGTAAAGAGATTGATTGTTTTGGTGTTTTGGATGCAAATAAGAAAATTAAATATATTTTGTATTTTTGGATTAAAATAGTGCAGCAAATAGAAAACAATGTAAAAGCAATATAAATGTGTTTCTTATGATAAAAAGTGGACCGGGGTTCATGGGTTCACTTGACTATTCTCGCTTAAAGTTGTGATGGACAAAAAGCAATTCATCAATGAGATATGAAGGTGCAGATAATATTATATGTAAGATCAAAATTAATATGGCCATCATGTCCTAACATAGAGATGATGCAACACATCTCTCTTATACTCCCCAAGAAAGAAACTTCATCAATCTTGTATTAAGAATTAACAGAGCATATCAATAAGTACTTTGACATGAAGTTTGAATATCAAATATGCTACCTTGAATAAACAAGATCAGCATGGTTGGAACATCATGAACATAGAACATGCATTCACTTTATCCCTAGTGAGGTAGCAAAAGAAACACAAAGCCATAATAGGTCTTGTACATATTGTCACTATCCAATCACTAAAATCTTGCTACTCCATTTAACACACAAATCACCCCACACACGCTCTTTCATAGATGTTGGATCAGAACATAAACTTAAGAATGATGTACATAATTTGCATCTATCAATAAAATTCTCCAAATAATAAGATCATATCTCATAAAACAATATCATAGAATAAGGATCCACCACATAGGTATTACAAATATGACCATAATCATGATAGGCAGCTCATATGGCACAAACCCATAGTCCAGAGGTGGACTACTCCCTCTTGGTCATGGTGATGATGATGATGAAGACGTTGGAGAAGGTGGACATCCCTCTGGCGCTGATCCCGACAGAGTTTCCCCCTTCAATCTTCTATGTAGCAGCCTCTGTTTTGGTGTTTCTATCTTTCTGCGGCGCTCTCCTCCCGAGAAATCTTCGGGGTCATATATATAGTCGATTTTAGGTGAAAATACGTCGGTTCGTGAAAGAATCAGGGAAAACGGACGATAGACGGCTGAAAGAGGGTGGGTGGAGCAGCTAGACTTCCAGGCCGCACCACCTGGTCTCTTTTTGGCCCTCGGGCCTCTCCATGTGAGCTTCCAGGGCCCATGTTGTTCCTCCCGATGAAAAAGTGATGCTCCAAAAATTTCAGATCAATTTGACTCCGTATATATCTCTGAAAGTGAAAAATACGCGAAACAGAGTTTTCCTATTCTGCAGGGTTATAAACCAAATAAAAGGGTCATTGGTAAATCCCCATAAATCAATGTAAAACATGATATTATCATCATATATATTGCAAATATATGGGAATTCAATATGATAAAGGACAAAATTCATGTATGCATTTTACATGGATCAACTGCGTGTCATTAAAAGTTCATGACGAAGTTATGTGAAAACTATTTCGCCATCCATGTTGGGAAAATTGGTCCCTGGCCACCTCCTCCAGCTTTATGCATGCCACATGCTCCAACTTTTGGTCTTCCTGGCGTTGAAGAGTTGTGAACAGTAAGTTGTGGCAAATTTCAACTCGGGAAGCAAAAAAAGCATTCACCTAATGAAGTGTGGCACGCCTAACCTTAGACATGACAAGGTTAGGCAAATAATGAGTACACTTTGTGGCATCCAATGTGGAGATGCTAACCAAAACCCATTTAATTTATAACAGATATAATAGATAATCAAGGGAGAAAATTAGGTACCATAGTTACCACTACTACCCTGAGAAGATACTTACCAAAAGCTCAATTTTGGACAGGACCAGGGAATCTTATTATCAAACCTATTCATAAATATTTATCCTACTAGGATATTCTTGATAGATTTTTTCTCATATGTTGAATTTATTTATTATGATAGTTGATTTACGGAAAAGAACATACTTTGTATTAACTAAAGTATATACTTTAGCTTTTAACCTCTAGTACTTTAGCTTGTAGACCTATAAGCATGGTACAAACTTTGATGGAATTATAAGGTTCAACATTTTTTAAAGAATATTTTACCGAGAAGGCCTAATTTTTCTTTGTGATTCATGAAACAACCCTACTTTCTCACCAAGGATAGAGCAATGAATGTATTTGATACTTTTATGATATATGTATCAATAAACTTGTAAAGCCTCTCAATTAATAATTAGATAATATTAATAAACATAAAAGGTTTCAAACATGTCCAAGATAAAACATTAAGCTTTTTAGTATCAATGGGCATAATTGATCAGACTGCAAAATCAGTATCTTAACTACAACACGATGGGCAGGTCTAGCATTTTTAAACGTCGAGGGATGCCCATAATCACAGTGCTCACACTAGCAAGGATAAAAAAGCACCAGGGAAAACTACGTTGGGGAAACTGCAGACCTGACGTTTTTTCTCGCACGACAATTCGGATTCACTCTGGGCTCTCCTATCGCGACACCACGCTAATCCTCTTCGGGACATTAATACACAACACAAAATTTAGTGTCGTGTACATGTAAGGTGTGGCACATTATTTTTTTCATGTTTCCAACTCGTTTCAGTGCCAGAAAATAATAATAACAATCAAAGCTAATTCATTAATTTCTTAGTAACATTCATATAGTAATTTCATGTCATTAGGATAAGATAACTTAGTTCATTAACACATAAAAATCATTACATTACATAAGAGTAATAGGTACAAAGCTTTTTCACAAAACTAGGCAGAATGAGCAGCTAACTAAATTATCTACAATAACCTAATTTGTAATAAATCTCCTAGTTGTCGATCTAGTTATTGTCATCTTCAACTAGTCATGCGCCGACGACCTCGCTGACAACATGCCCTTCGTGTTTCGTACAGTGGTTCGGTCGACCGTCCTTCGTGTAGGGGGATTGGCATCTTGTCTTTTGTGGAGGGGTTCAGCCTGCCGTCCTTCCTGCAGGGGTTTGGCCCGCCTTCTTTGTTGGAGCTGGTTTTGAAACAAAGAAAAGCGTGTTTAAAGTACGAAAGCAGAAACGACGCGAAACACAACTAAAATACGAAAGCGAAAACAGAAAAAAATGCGATGGACAACAACCGTGTGCCTGAGCGATGGAGGACTCCGGCGCGGCTTGACAAATCTGGCGTCGGGACTCCCCGAGGACCGCTTGTCCATATATGTGCTACTAAGAGGAGTGAAAATCCACATACAAGTAGGGTTCTAAGTGGATAAAGGAGCACCTGAGATCTAGGGTTCATAGGGGAAAGAGAAGAGTGCGGCTACCTGGGTAGTGGGGATGTGCGGTAAGTGTGATCTCTATATTATATAGGTACTAGAGCGGGCATAGAGTTTGTTCTATGACCATGCTCTATGTGCATCGGTTCCTCAAAGGCTAGAAAATCTTGTCGTCTTTGAAGCCCACACTCACAATTATTGTTATACATGATAATAAAACCTGGCAATACAAGTCCTTCTCCCTAGTTAATTACCAACTATGGAAATTAAGCTGCCCACAAATGTAAATTAAGACATGACATCTTTTTACAAGCTTAGTTATTCAATACAAAATAAACAAACTGAAAGTATAGAGATGGTAAACCTAGAGAGGGGGGGTGAATAGGTTTCTACATATTTTTATTCTTTCTTTGCAATATTAGGCTTTGCGGAATATAAAGGTGAGCCTAATGCAAACTAGGTGAAACAACCTATATGAGGATACAACTAACTTGTCAACACCCGGATTTTTAAGTCCAGATGCCTGTTATGCCATACATCGCAATCCCAGGAATATTGTTGTTGCGAGACATAACAGTTGAATATCATAAGTCATCATTCATTACATACCATAGTCGTCTTACAAATAGAGATCACATGATCCATATTACACAAATAGTTGATCTATTGATCAACATACACAAAGTTCATAGTTTCATAGCGGAAGCGTAAATAGAAGGGACTCTCTAGTCCACAGGCCAACGTCTGACGTCAGAAGATTCCCTAGTTGTCGTAGGCGTCCTGCTGGTCGTCCTCTTGATAGTTCCGCTCCTCTTCATAGTCTGGCCATTTGAATAGCCAGGGACACAGCTGTGAGTACTTTAAAGTACTCGCAAACTAATACTAATGTAAGTACTAACAATTCTAATAAGGGGGATGCTAAGCTCTAAGTTTATTTGCATAAAGCCAAAATTTTAGTTCACAAGTATTTGATAAAAGACTCTTCATGTGCTAACTAACTCAAGTGGGAACATTAGTGTCATTCCCACAACATTGGTTGTGATTCAAGGCAGGTCACCATTTCCGGTTCAAATCACAATTCACCCTTCACATGTCATATTTTTGAAAATGGTCTGATGACGGAACAGTATGGCCTTTCCAATTGTCCGTAACCGTGGACACGCTATTCGAATAGGTTTAACTCTGCAGAGGTTGTACACTTGTGCCACAACAATTGCAATAGTTCGTCAGGGGTAACTGGCCCTGATTTATCGTACGCAGTACGCGAACTACCAATCCTAACCTTTCATTTACATACTCTAGTATAGGCACCTCTCCCCATGAGTTTGGCCTCCCAGTGAAGTGATACGTCCCCGACGTATCCATAATTTATGTCGTTCCATGCTTGTTTTATGACAATACTTACATGTTTTGCTTGCACTTTATAATGTTTTTATGCGTTTTCCGGAACTAACCTATTAACAAGATGCCACAGTGCCAGTTCCTGTTTTCTCGCTGTTTTTGGTTCCGTAAAGGCTGTTCGGGTAATATTCTCGGAATTGGACGAAATCAACGCCAAACCTCCTATTTTCTCCGAAGGCTCCGAACACCGAAGAAGAGTCTGAGAGGGGCCGGGGGCCACCACACCACATGGCGGCGCGGCCAGGCCTAGGCCGCGCCGGCCTAGGGTGTGGCGCCCCGAGTGCCCCCTGCGCCGCCTCTTCGCCTATAAAATCCCTTTCGACCTAAAAACGCATCACCAATTGACGAAACTCCAGAAAGACTCCAGGGGCGCCGCCACCGTCGCGAAACTCCAATTCGGGGGACAGAACTCTGTCCCGGCACCCTGCCGGGACGGGGAAGTGCCCCCGGAAGCCATCTCCATCAACGCCATCGCCTCCATCATGCTCCGTGAGTAGTTCCCCCATGGACTACGGGTTCTAGCAGTAGCTAGTTGGTATTCTCTCCCCCATGTACTTCAATACAATGATCTCATGAGCTGCCTTACATGATTGAGATTCATCTGATGTAATCGGTGTTGTGTTTGTCGGGATCCGATGGATGATACATTATGATTAGTCTATCTATAAAGTTTGTGAAGTTATTGTTGCTGCAATCTTGTTATGCTTAATGCTTGTCACTAGGGCCCGAGTGCCATGATCTTAGATTTGAGCTCTATAATTGTTGCTTAGATTGTATCTACAAGTTGTATGCACATGTCACCGTCCGGAACCAATGGCCCCGAAGTGACAGAAATCGGGACAACCGGAGGGGATGGTAGTGATGTGAGGATCACATGTTTTCACGGTGTGTTAATGCTTTGCTCCGGTGCTCTATTAAAAGGAGTACCTTAATATCCAGTAGTTTCCCTTGAGGCCCGGCTGCCACCGGCTGGTAGGACAAAAGATGTTGTGCAAGTTTCTCATTGCGAGCACGTACGACTATTATTGGAAAACATGCCTACATGATTAATGAATTTATATTCTGTTTTAATGCTTTATCAATCCTATCAATTGCCCGACTGTAATTTGTTCACCCAACACTTGTTATTGGAGAGTTACCACTAGTGTAGATAGCTGGGAACCCCGGTCCATCTTTCATCATCATATACTCGTTCTACATGTCAACTGTTTTCTGGGTGCCATTGCTCTCATACTACTATTACCGTCGCTGTGTTATCGTTACTATTGCTCTCATATCACTCGCTACTTTCACATCACCCCCGTTGCTAGTGCTTTTCCAGGTGCAGCTGAATTGACAACTCAGCTTGTTAAGGCTTATAAGTATTCTTTACCTCCCCTTGTGTCGAATCAATAAATTTGGGTTTTACTTCCCTCGAAGACTGTTGCGATCCCCTATACTTGTGGGTCATCAAGACTATTTTCTGGCGCCGTTGCCGGGGAGGCATAGCTCTACTCATAAGTTCACCTGGGGAGTACACTCTACATCTCCCTCTACTTTTATTTTATTTTGTTTTGCTAGTTTACTTTTGTCTAGTTTATTTGTGCTTAGTTTATTTCTGTCTAGTATTAGTTTGCTTAGTTTACTTTTGCTTAGTTTATTTTTGTCTTGTTTTATTTTCCTCATATACCCAAAAATCCATAAAAATTTGAAAAATCTAAAAATTAAAAACTGCTATTATGGGAGAACCTACAACCTACTTGGAGCTTATAGAATGTTATAATAATTATAGAGAATCAAGAACTGGTAAAATAATGAGTGCTATGATAGAAAAATTGAATACAATTGCTGAAATCTTGCTTGAACGCCATAATATAAACTCGTTGCTCTCAACAGGATACTAAACATCTTAAATTTCAATGTGGCTTTAGTGAGGAATTTTTAATTAAGAACTATAATCGGAATTGCTATATTCATTATGGGTTCGAAGAGGTAGAACAATTTGTCTTATTTATGGGAGCCTCCGAGATAGAATCCTTCATGGTTGAGAATTATGAAACTTGTGCTATTTGTAAGGACCTTAAAGATTATGTCTCTACTATCCTTAATTCTTGCATAGAATGGTACAGTAGGAATCCTTATATCCTTGATTACAAAGAGAGACACATTAATGCACAAGAATGCACTCACAATTTGCAGGAACCTCACGGAAGAAAAAATTGATGAACCCGAAAGCTCATTGGATGAAAAAGAAGAGGAGAGCGACGAACAAAAGGAGGAAGAATGGATTAGCTACCCATGTCAACCTTCTAATGAGAGTAACTCTTTATCTCTTACACTATTTGATTGTCCTCCATGCTTACCGGAAGAGGTTGAATGTTATGTTCCCGTGGATTCTCTTGAAATAGTACCTATGAGTAATACTTGTGAGAATAATTATGCTACTATTATTTATGATAATCCATGCTACTTTGATAAATCTTATGATAATGCTTTGTTTGTGCCCGATGTCGAAATGCATGGTACTAAAGAATTTTGCTTGGCAAATGTTTATGATAAAGCTCTAGATGATGGTCCTATGTTACTTGATAATATTAATTGTACTACTAATGAAAATGGGATTGGAGAGTTCTTGACTTATTCTATGAGTCCCACATCTATTGAGATTGATCAACTACCTTGTTATATTATTAATAAAAGTAAGTTTGAAAGTTTTAATTCCACTATTCTTGAACTTGATAAAAATTATGTGTTTGGAAATCATGAAAAGTATGCTGCATGTGATAGCTATATTGTTGAGTTTGTTCATGAAGCTACTGAAAATTATTATGAGAGAGGAAAATATGGTTGTAGAAATTTTCATGGTACTAATACACCTCTCCATATGCTGAAATTTCTGAAGTTATTCTTGTTTTATCTTCTTATGCTTGTACCTTGTTCTTCATGAATTTATTTGTGTACAAGATTCCTTTGCATAGGAATCATGTTAGACTTAAACTTGTTTTGGATTTGCCTCTTGATGCTCTCTTTTGCTTCAAATACTATTTCTTGCGAGTGCATCATTAAAACAGCTGAGCCCATCTTAATGGCCATAAAGAAAGAACTTCTTGGGAGATAACCCATGTGTTATTTTGCTACAGTACTTTGTTTTATATTTGTGTCTTGGAAGTTGTTTACTACTGTAGCAACCTCTCCTTATCTTAGTTTTGTGTTTTGTTGTGCCAAGTGAAGCCTCTAATCGAAGGTTGATACTAGATTTGGATTACTGCGCGTGAAACAGATTTCTTTGCTGTCACGAATCTGGGTCTAATTCTCTGTAGGTAACTCAGAAAATTATGCCAATTTACGTGAGTGATCCTCAGATATGTACGCAACTTTCATTAGTTTTGAGTTTTCTGATTTGAGCAACGGAAGTATTTTATTAAAATTCGTCTTTACTGGCTGTTCTGTTTTGGCAGATTCTGTCTCTGTTTTTGCATTGTCTCTTGTGGACTTTGAGCGAGGTTTTCTAGACGTAGAGGGCTGTAGCTAATGTTTTATTGAGTTCTTGCAATGTGCCACTACAGGACCAAGGTGGATTCAAATTTTTTGAGTACTAACCCCTCTAATGAAGTTTATGAGAAGTTTGTTGTGAAGGAAGTTTTGAAGGGTCAAGAGAGGAGGATGATATATGATCAAGAAGAGTGAAAAGTCTAAGCTTGGGGATGCCCCCGTGGTTCATCCCTGCATATTTCAAGAAGACTCAAGTGTCTAAGCTTGGGGATGCCCAAGGCATCCCCTTCTTCATCAACTTATCAGGTTCCTCCCCTGAAACTATATTTTTATTCGGTCACATCATATGTGTTTTACTTGGAGCGTCTGTGTGCTTTTATTTTTGTTTTGTTTGAATAAGATCGGATCCTAGCAATCCTTGATTGGGAGAGAGACACGCTCCGCTTTTTCATATGAACACTCGTGTTCTTCGTTTTACTTTTAATGTTCAATGATAAAAGTTGGAAGCTATTGGACTTATTTATATTTGGTTGGAAAAGGAAAATGCCTCATCATGTCTTGGATAATTTGACACTTGGCAATTGTTTTGAGCTCTCAAGTAGATCATGATTAAGTTTTTTCATGTAGTTTAAACCTATTAGTGGAGAATTACTGTAGAGCTTGTTGAAATTGGTTTGCATAATTGATCTCTCTTAAGGTCTAGATATTTTCTAGTAAAAGTGTTTGAGCAACAAGGAAGACAGTGTAGAGTATTATAATGCTTGCAATATGTTCTTATGTAAGTTTTGCTGTACCAGTTCATACTTGTGTTTGCTTCAAATAGCCTTGCTAGCCTAAGCCTTGTATCGAGAGGGAATACTTCTCATGCATCCAAAAACCTTGAGCCAAAACCTATGCCATTTGTGTCCACCATACCTACCTACTATGTGGTATTTCCTGCCATTCCAAAGTAAATTGCTTGAGTGCTACCTTTAAACAATTCAAAATTTATTACCTCTGATTTGTGTCAATGTTTTATAGCTCATGAGGAAGTATGTGGTGTTTATCTTTCAATCTTGTTGGGCAACTTTCACCAATGGACTAGTGGCTTCATCCGCTTATCCAATAATTTTGCAAAAAGAGCTGGCAATGGGATTCCCGATCCCAAATTAATTAACAAAAATAGACACTCCTCCATGGTATGTGATTGTTGGACGGCACCCGAAGGATTCGGTTAGCCATGGCTTGTGTAAGCAAAGGTTGGGAGGAGTGTCATCATAATAAAACTAAAATAAAAAGGCACTCCTTCATAGTATGAGATTGTTGGCAGGCACCCGAGGATTCGGTTAGCCATGGTTTGTGAAAGAAAGGTTGGAAGGAGTGCCACCCAAAAATAAAAATAATTCATGGGAGCCGCTCTTTGAAGGTTTGTTTGGCAAGGGGGTTAGTGTACCCATTACCATTCGTTGACAACAACAAACACCTCTCAAAATTTTACTTTTTATGCTCTCTTTATATTTTCAAAACCAAAGCTCTAGCACAAATATAGCAATCGATGCTTTCCTCTTTGAAGGACCATTCTTTTACTTTTATGTTGAGTCAGTTACCTACTTCCTCCCACCTTAGAAGCAAACACTTGTGTTAACTGTGCATTGATTCTTACATACTTGCATATTTGCATTCATCATATTACTTTGTGTTGACAATATCCATGAGATATACATGTTGAAAGTTGAAAGCATCCGCTGAAACTTATATCTTCCTTTGTGTTGCTTCGATGCCTTTATTTTGAATCTATTGCTTTATGAGTTAACTCTTATGCAAGAATTTTGATGCTTGTCTTGAAAGTACTCTTCATGAAAAGTTTTGCTATATGTTATCTACTTTTTAGCAACTATAGATCATTGCCTTGAGTCACTTCATTCATTTCATATGCTTTGTAATAGTATGATCAAGGTTATGTAAGTAGCATGTCACTACGAAATTATTCTTTTTATCGTTTACCTCGCTCGGGACGAGCAGGAACTAAGCTTGGGGATGCCGATACGTCCCCGACGTATCCATAATTTCTCGTCGTTCCATGCTTGTTTTATGACAATACTTACATGTTTTGCTTGCACTTTATAATGTTTTTATGCGTTTTCCGGAACTAACCTATTAACAAGATGCCACAAGTGCCGCTTCTCGTTTTCTCGCTGTTTTTGGTTCCGAAAAGGCTGTTCGGGCAATATTCTCGGAATTGGACGAAATCAACGCCAAACCTCCTATTTTCTCCGGAAGGCTCCGAACACCGAAGAAGAGTCGGAGAGGGGCCAGGGGCCACCACACCACATGGCGGCGCGGGCCGTGGCCTAGGCCGCGCCGGCCTAGGGTGTGGCGCCCCTGTGTGCCCCCCTGCGCCGCCTCTTCGCCTATAAAAGCTCTTTCGACCTAAAAACGCAGCACCAATTGACGAAACTCCAGAAAGACTCCAGGGGCGCCGCCACCGTCGCGAAACTCCAATTCGGGGGACAGAACTCTGTCCCGGCACCCTGCCGGGACGGGGAAGTGCCCCCGGAAGCCATCTCCATCAACGCCATCGCCTCCATCATGCTCCGTGAGTAGTTCCCCCATGGACTACGGGTTCTAGCTGTAGCTAGTTGGTATTCTCTCCCCCATGTACTTCAATACAATGATCTCATGAGCTGCCTTACATGATTGAGATTCATCCGATGTAATCGGTGTTGTGTTTGTCGGGATCCGATGGATGATACATTATGATTAGTCTATCTATAAAGTTTGTGAAGTTATTGTTGCTGCAATCTTGTTATGCTTAATGCTTGTCACTAGGGCCCGAGTGCCATGCTCTTAGATTTGAGCTCTATAATTGTTGCTTAGATTGTATCTACAAGTTGTATGCACATGTCACCGTCCGGAACCAATGGCCCCGAAGTGACAAATCGGGACAACCGGAGGGGATGGTAGTGATGTGAGGATCACATGTTTTCACGGTGTGTTAATGCTTTGCTCCGGTGCTCTATTAAAAGGAGTACCTTAATATCCGAGTGAGTTTCCCTTGAGGCCCGGCTGCCACCGGCTGGTAGGACAAAAGATGTTGTGCAAGTTTCTCATTGCGAGCACGTACGACTATTATTGGAAAACATGCCTACATGATTAATGAATTGATATTCTGTCTTAATGCTTTATCAATCCTATCAATTGCCCGACTGTAATTTGTTCACCCAACACTTGTTATTGGAGAGTTACCACTAGTGTAGATAGCTGGGAACCCCGGTCCATCTTTCATCATCATATACTCGTTCTACATGTCAACTCGTTTTCCGGTGCCATTGCTCTCATACTACTATTACTGCCGCTGTGTTACTCGTTACTATTGCTCTCATATCATCGCTACTTTCACATCACCCCCGTTGCTAGTGCTTTTCCAGGTGCAGCTGAATTGACAACTCAGTTGTTAAGGCTTATAAGTATTCTTTACCTCCCCTTGTGTCGAATCAATAAATTTGGGTTTTACTTCCCTCGAAGACTGTTGCGATCCCCTATACTTGTGGGTCATCATGAAGACAGACAGTCAGCCTGGGAACTGCACAGGGCTTGGGTAGGACATTCACCTCATTTCACGTCATTTCACATCATTCCTTTTGTTGTAGAGGCAGCCTCTGGCATAACCCCGATGACGCTTGTTCAGAAGGAACCCATACTAAAATACATAAGTTTCCAGCTAAGCCTTACCCAGATTCAGGTATTGTGGGGGTACTTGTAAAATTGGAATGGTATCTGTTATCACCAGATTTTGGCTAAATCAGGAGATGGGCCGCGATCAAGATGGGCTTGAAGAATATATATAGAAGAAATACGTGAATCGGCCTTACATGCAAAGTTTGGGCTAGTTTGCCCTTGTATCTGTAACATATTAGGTTACGTGTCGGTTAGGAGTTAGAGTTTTACCCGTGCACGGTTAGGTGCACGCCTGAATTAGAAAGTCCCTTGGCCTATAAATATGTATCTAGGGTTTATGGAATAAACAACAACCAACGTTCAACACAAACAAATCTCGGCGCATCGCCGACTCCTTCGTCTCGAGGGTTTCTCCGGTAAGCACCATGCTGCCTAGATCGCATCTTGCGATCTAGGCAAGACAAGCCTACCCACGTTGTTCATGCGTTGCTCGTGCTGAAGCCTTTTTGATGGCGAGCAACGTAGTTATCTTAGATGTGTTAGGGTTAGCATTGTTCTTCATATAATATGCTGTCGTAGTGCAACCCTTATGCATCTTGCCGCCCTTACACCTATCTTAGGTGTAGGGGCGGCACCCCGCTTGATCATTGTTTAGTAGATCCGATCCGTTACGGTTGCTCCTTGTTCTTCAAGGATTAGTTTAACATCCGCAATAGTTAGGCCTTACAAAGGGTTGGAGGATCCAGCGGCGTGTAGGGTGTAGTTTGCTAGCCCGAGACAGGGATGTTCCGGGGATCAACCTCGTGTTGGTTTTTAGGCCCTGTCTAGGATCGGCTTACGATCACCGTGCGCGAGCGCGAGGCCCAATCGTGAGTAGGATGATCCGATTATGCGGTGAAAACCCTAAATCGTCGTAGATCGCATTAGCTTTATCTTGATCAAGCAGGACCACCATATATTCGTGCACCTCGTACGAATCATGGGTGGATCGGCTCTTTGAGCCGATTCACGAGATAACCCGAGAGCCGATCGAGGCTCGTATTTAATGTTTACGTGTATGCCCTGCAGAAACTAAGCGAGGCATCATCCAACACCTTCCCGACCAGGTATAGGTCAGGTGGCACGCCCTTGCGACAGCATCGGACGTGTGACCGGAAGGCTTTGCGGGCCGTCGCTCCGAGGGACCGGGGCCAGCCGCAGCCCTAGTTGTTCCCGGCTCTACGGTGTTGCCGGCCGCTGCCCGCCGGTGGGTTTCCGACCGCAACACATTCTCGGCACGCCCGGTGGGACAATCTTCGACATCCACCGCATCGCCATCTACATCCGAGATGGCGGAAAGCACTCCGGTCAAGTACGAGGATCCGACCGACGAGCTCAAGAAGAAGCATGACGAGATCAAGGCAGTCCTCGAAGCCGAACTCATCGGCTCTTTCCACGTAACCCGCTCCCATGGCGTCGGGTGGAAGGGGTTCTCACCTGAAGGCGCACTCGATGGAGTGGACCCGTCCGCCCCGTCGAAGAACGCACCAGGTCGCCGCGTCGGAGATCAACTACATGGTGGCTCATTCGCTGCACCGCCACTCCGAGAGCCCGGTGAACACTTTGGAGCGTGTCGCTCCGCGAGTGATCCAGGAAATCATGAGCCATCGGTATTCTCCGTCGGGACCAGCTCGGGGACTTACAAAGGAGAGATGCCACTCCGAGTCCCATCCTCCGCTGCCGTTCGCATGGGCAGCACCAGAAGTGCCGAACTCATCGGCATACGTCGTCTACAAGATTGGTGGTGATCCTAGTGACTACCAATTCCTACCTGAGGCACCCAAAGAGATCCCGCACGGATACGCGTGCGCATACGTACCAGACGGCAGTACTTGGGCACTCTCGAACCAGGCTGCGACAGCAGGGGCCTCTGGAACAGCAGGAGGAACGTCGGGAGCAGATCTTGAGAAGCAAACGTGGCTAGCTAAGTACGCCACTCCGACGAACCTCCAGAGCCCAGCTCCTGCAGTTGGCTCGGAACCAGAAAAGCAAGCATGGCTGGCTAAGTATGCCACCCCGACGAATCTTCAGGGTTCGACACCTTCAGCCATCACCGCGGATCAGATTTGTACAATTCTGAAAGATCAGTTCGGCATGATGCCGAAAAGGAAGACGTTCGGCTATACCAAGCCGTACCCCAACGAGTACAAATTGATCCCGCTACCACCCAAATATCGGCTCCCGGACTTCACAAAGTTTAGTGGATCAGATGGTTCCAGCTCCATCGAGCATGTGAGCCGATATTTGGCACAGGCTGGGCACGATCTCAGCATCGGACGAGCTGCGTGTGAGGTTCTTCGCACGGTCCCTCACAGGATCGGCTTTCGGGTGGTACACATCGCTGCCACCGAACTCAATCCGGACTTGGAAGCAGTTGGAAGAGCAGTTCCATGAGCAGTATCAATCAGAGGCTTCCGAGGCTGGCATTGCCGATCTAGCACAAGTACGACAGAAGCGCGGGGAAACGGTGTCAGAATACATCCAGCGCTTCAGGACCGTGAGGAACCGATGCTATTCGGTTCACGTAAGTGAAAAGAAGCAGTCGAGTTGGCGGTGGTGGGTCTCTCATCATCGATCAAGGACGTGGCCTCCCAAGCAGACTACCCTTCATTGGCGCACATGGTGCGTAGGCTGTCAGCATATGAACAGCGCCACCCGGATGTTTACCAGGACAAATTCAAGCGTGCGGTGGCCCCGGTTGAGGCGGACGAGGATGAAGGTGCTCGCGGGAGATCGAGAGGTAGCGAGTGGCTGAATGGACTCGAGCGGCAGGCCCCGTGTCCCGCAAATGGGTGAAGCCACAAGGCCCTCCAAAAGGGTTCGACTTCGACGTGACCAAAACTGAGCAGATTTTCGATCTCTTACTCACGGAGAAGCATATAAAGGTACCCGAAGGCCACAAGATCCCTACGGTGCAGGAACTGAACGGAAAGCCATACTGCAAGTGGCATAACACGTTCACCCACACCACTAACGACTGCAGGGTGTGGCGGCAGCAGATCCAAATGGCGATAGAAAAAGGGCGGTTAATTTTCAACCAAGTACGCCATGAAGGTCGACACACACCCCTTCCCCGCCATTAACATGGTGGAGTATACTTACCATGGAGGGTGCCAGCCAGATTTCTCGTGCAATATCAACATGGTGGGGCCTCGGGCACCACTCTGGTAAGGACGGAGATGAGGGCAGCTGCTCTCATAGCAAGGACACAGAGGAAGCCGCTCCACGCGATCGGCTCCGCCACGACGGCAAGCGCTACGTCACAGAGGGAGAAGTGAAAAACATAAGATATCAGCGACCTCTCTCTGATCACCTCCTCAACAAGTATGTGAGTCAGTATGACCAACGCCGGCGATACAACGACGATGATGAAGAAGATCGTCTGGCTAGGGACGACAGGAGACGTCGTCGGCATGATCACGACGAGGAGCGATACGAGCGCCACGCCAAGGAAAAGTCGAGGGAGCAAGACGACGTGGATAGGCACGGGGACTGCCCCTTCTTCAGACACTGCTGGGATTCAGGAATGAGCCGATGGCCAACAAGCGGCAACGCCCGTAATGCAAACGAAGAAGAAGGATGCAGCTAACGTGTCCGTGTTCAAACGTCTAGGGCCTCTCCCGCCTCGGAACAAGCATGCTGAGTCCGCTCGGGTGGAAGATCTCGAGGAACTAGAGGACGATGATGAAGAAGACAAGTATCATCGGCCAAGGTGGTGCCCCGATGGGCTCGGCCGTTCCCGAAGCGAAGGGTTCAGCGTCTACGTGGGTTAGAAGAAGCCGAAATATTATACCCGCACACGTTGAGGAAGGCACGGCCTGATCCGGCCGCCAAGATTCGGCGAACCCTGGACGAAGAAGGTCGGCCACAAAGAAAAGAGTGGCGCCCCAGACAAAAGAAAGC
The DNA here is from genome assembly GCF_022539505.1 of Lolium rigidum. Classification (NCBI taxonomy): domain Eukaryota; kingdom Viridiplantae; phylum Streptophyta; class Magnoliopsida; order Poales; family Poaceae; genus Lolium; species Lolium rigidum. The sequence continues at coordinate 305,249,904 of NC_061508.1, forward strand.
CGATGATGAGACATCGGCTGGCACAAACATGGTGTTCATCCTCCCAACGGAGTTTACTGCTCGAGGATTAAAAGATGCACTCAAGGTGGACGACGGCGAGCGCATCGACGTGACAGAGGATGAAGTTAGGCTGGTCGTATCCACTGGCCTAACCATGTAGCTGGAGCAAATCAATGAGCAAACGTGGCGAGGCCGATCCTTGTGATCGGCCCCAAAAAATTTATGGAGGGACATTACAAAACCTTCATTGAACAAGCAACGTGGAGGCCGATTCCAGCAATCGGCCAAAATTATCATCACCATCCATTCTGCCTGGGTTCAACATTTGGTCCAACAAGAGCCGATACCATCAAATCCCTTGAAAGAATCGGCTCGGGGGGCACCCAGGTGGATAAAACACGAGGATATGCAGTAGAAGCGTCTTACAAATGCCCAGCAGCCTAAGATATCCTTTGATGATGGGTATTGAAGTATGGGGGCCGATACATAAATCGGCCGTAAAAAATTCAAAATTTTTAAGCACAGCCGATGCAGCAGACATCGACTTAAGGATATAAAGCCGATGCATGGCCATCGACTCAAGAGGTATAACTGTTATAATCAGAGGGTCAATGCAGCAGGAAGAGGGCCACGGAGAGAGACTCTAATGGAAGAACCCCTCAATGGAGTGGTTTAATGGCTCAATCCTCTCTTCAAGAACAAAGCCAAGAGCAGCATGGATGTGCAGATCAGGCTAAGGGTGGGTTGCATCAAATCCGCCAAAGGAAAGGAGCCGATCTGACCAGCAAGACGAAGAAGTGGACTGAAGAAGCTCGGGGGGGCAGCTCACCCTGAAGGTTCTCTGCTTTGGGAAGCCGATTTTGTTTTAATCGGCTGGCTCTGAGGCCAATGGCGGCACATTGGGCTGACTCACCACTTTTCTCGCCCTAAGTGAGGCTCGGGGGGCAGTTTGTCCTGAAGGACCCTTTGCTATAGGGAGCCGATTTTGGTGAAATCGGCTGGTGCTGCATCATGCCTTGGAAACCGATGGTGACACGTTTGGTCAGCCCACTGCTGTTCTCGCCTCGATGGAGGCTCGGGGGCAACCGATCGCGTAGATATTCTGTTCTTAAGAAGCCGATTGAGATTTCATCGGATGGCCCTCCATCATAACCTTTTTTAAGAGGATTGGGCAGGTTTGAAGAGTATCACTGAGTATCTGAATGGTCCAGAGGTATCGGCGTCAACATCAAGTCGTTTCAGCAGCGGTTCTGGGGCTCTCGTAAAGGCGTTGATCTGCCTCGTTGTCCGCCAGAGCTCAAAGTCATCGGTCGGAAAAGGCGAAAGATAGATCGTGAAGGAGTGATGTTAACATCAGCTTTTGAGCATTGAGCAAGTTCACGATCACTCCGACGTCAAAAGGATGAAGAATGGATCATGAGAGACCGATGCGTTGTCATCGGCTCATTAAGCATTGGCTAAGTGACGATCGGCGGGATCAGTATGAAGGGAAATCGGCTAAATTGGCATAAAGGAAATCGGCAAAATCAAATTGGGGAATTTCTTCATTGATAAACGAGATTTCTTACATAGAAGAGCTGATTGCTCTCAAAACGGAGTACCAAGGGGGTACATTGCCCCGTCTACTACTACTGATCCTATGCTAAGGGTCCTATCTACGGGCCGTCGCTGCCCTCGTCGTCACCCTCGTTGCCGCTGTCGGCGCTACTCCCGGCGGGCTCGTCGTCGCTGCTGTAGCGGCCGCCGGCAGGACCTTCGTTGTCCTCATCCTCCTCGTCGTCGTCGTCATCGTCGCTGTCGTAGTCGCTGAGATTCCCCGGCCAGGGGCAGTGGCGCTTGGCCGGCGGCTCGTCGGAGGGGCTGTCGTCATCGTCCTCCTCCTCCTCCTCCCTCACCTCCTCGGAGGTGGTGAAGTCATCCCAGGAGAAGCGATCGTCATCGCTCTCCTCCTCCGATTCCCCGTCGGCGAGGAAGCGGAGGTCGCTCTCCCCATCCGTCGAGGACTTGTCGTCCTCGGACCAGATGGAGAAGTCATGGTCGGGCTCCTCCCCGGCCTCTATGGCGCGGCGGGTGTTGGCCGCATGGACCTCTTGTGGGTCCCGTTCGGCGTCGGCTCGTAGGAGGAAGAGGACTCGAGGGAAAGTCCCGATGAGGCGGAGGAAGAGGAAGACATGGTGCGCAGAAGGGCTTTTGGAGTGCTAATGCGGGGAGGATGAGGAAGAGAACTGTTCGGTGCGGTTAAATAAAAGAAGTGGGGATTTAATGTTCGAGCAGTTTTCGAGGAGGTGGTGCCAAAAAACTGTCAAATCGTGCAGAGAAGTTGGGAAGGCAAGTTATCATGATGGAAAATACTGCGACGGTTCTGCTCTGCCACGACATGACCCCTCGGAGGAAAAACAGAGTGGTTTTGAAATTATCATTACCAAAACCGGGGGGCATGTGTTATCACCAGATTTTGGCTAAATCAGGAGATGGGCCGCGATCAAGATGGGCTTGAAGAATATATATAGAAGAAATACGTGAATCGGCCTTACATGCAAAGTTTGGGCTAGTTTGCCCTTGTATCTGTAACATATTAGGTTACGTGTCGGTTAGGAGTTAGAGTTTTACCCGTGCACGGTTAGGTGCACGCCCGAATTAGAAAGTCCCTTGGACTATAAATATCTATCTAGGGTTTATGGAATAAACAACAACCAACGTTCAACACAAACAAATCTCGGCGCATCGCCAACTCCTTCGTCTCGAGGGTTTCTCCGGTAAGCACCATGCTGCCTAGATCGCATCTTGCGATCTAGGCAAGACAAGCCTACCCACGTTGTTCATGCGTTGCTCGTGCCGAAGCCTTTTGATGGCGAGCAACGTAGTTATCTTAGATGTGTTAGGGTTAGCATTGTTCTTCATATAATATGCCGTCGTAGTGCAACCCTTATGCATCTTGCCGCCCTTACACCTATCTTAGGTGTAGGGGCGGCACCCCGCTTGATCATTGTTTAGTAGATCCGATCCGTTACGGTTGCTCCTTGTTCTTCAAGGATTAGTTTAACATCCGCAATAGTTAGGCCTTACAAAGGGTTGGAGGATCCAGCGGCGTGTAGGGTGTAGTTTGCTAGCCCTAGACAGGATGTTCCGGGGATCAACCTCGTGTTGGTTTTTAGGCCCTGTCTAGGATCGGCTTACGATCACCGTGCGCGAGCGCGAGGCCCAATCATGAGTAGGATGATCCGATTATGCGGTGAAAACCCTAAATCGTCGTAGATCGCATTAGCTTTATCTTGATCAAGCAGGACCACCATATATTCGTGCACCTCGTACGAATCATGGGTGGATCGGCTCTTTGAGCCGATTCACAGGATAACCTGAGAGCCGATCGAGGCTCGTATTTAATGTTTACGTGTATGCCCCGGCAGAAACTAAGCGAGGCATCATCCAACACCTTCCCCGACCAGGTATAGGTCAGGTGGCACGCCCTTGCGACAGCATCGGACGTGTGACCAGAAGGCTTTGCGGGCCGTCGCTCTGAGGGACTGGGGCCAGCCGCAGCCCTAGTTGTTCCCGGCTCTACGGTGTTGCCAGTCGCTGCCCGCCGGTGGGTTTCTGACCGCAACAGTATCGCATCCGAACCCAACCATCAGTTTTTGTAAAATTCACCAAGTCATTCACAAATCATATTCACCTTCAAAATCTTTCAATAGAATGACTCATCATTCCAAGGTTTTCAAAGTCATTTCACACACACAAGTCCCCATCTAGAATAGTCAATTTTAATCTAGCACTAGCATCTTGGTATGAGGGGTGCTAAGTAATTTGCTTTGCTTCTAGGCTAACTTTGATACTCTTGTACTAATCCAATCCTAACCAAGTGAATCATGAATCAAAAATTACTTTGATAAAACAAAAGTAAATAAAGCTTGTAAAGTAAAACTGGGAAATAGGATCATAAGCATAAAGTAAATGGGGTAATGCCTTGCTCATGGTGAGCTTTGCACTTTGCAAGAGTATTATCTTGCAACAATAGAACTTGCAATGGTGTTAGCTTGCCTTGGTGGTTGAGGTGATCAAAGTGCTCTTCTTCTTCTGGGTAGAATCCTTCCTCTTCCTGGTATTCTCCGATACTAGCGTCTATACGAATACGAGGATACAATCACCAAGCAATTCATTGGCTATTCTAAACATCACATGTATTCACACAAACTATTCTATTCACACAATTATTACAAATTGGTGCATTGGTGTTCTTGCTTGAGGAAAAATAATTTCCTCTTATTTCATATGTAGATGATAGTTTCCATATAGTTCTTGAGGAATAATTTCCTCTCATTGAATCTTCTTTAAGATTTAATTTCTCAAACAATCACACATGAATTCAGGATGACCCAAGTCAAACATTCATCATCATCATTTGAGAAAATGATTTAAATGAGGCAGAGATACCTCATACTATTTAACACTTCTACAAATGATTTAAAATCTCCAAGTATTTCATATGAGATCATTTGACCAGGGGTCCAAACTCCATATGAAAGTACCTGGGACAAGATTTAAATGAAGTGAAACACCTCATATACTTTACACAAATTAAACTAGCATCACACATTACTATTAAGTGGGTAGATGTGTTGTTTTCTTATTTAAGAAAAATAATTTCCTCTCATACTAATTAAGGTGTTACTTTTAATTATTTAGAGAAATAATTTCCTCTCATTATCTTATTAAGATTTAATTTCTCTTATGAATAATATATTACCTAGGTTGACTAAGTCAACCTCTTCATACTCATCATTTAAGAGAATGATTTAAATGAGGTGAAGCACCTCATACAATTTAATCATAATATGGTAAGGATTTAATATCATTAAACAATTCATATGAGACCAAAATGACCAGAGTCTTTACCTCATTTTGAATTGTTCATGACAAGATTTAAATGAGAGAAAAACTCGCATGTGATTTATTAATAGTTTTGGACAATATCTTTGACTAAAAATAGCCACATAGTCCTTTAATCAAACTAGGCCATGATCATTCAAAGTAACCATACCATATTTTTGCATAAACAAATAGTGTAAGTGAAATGTGAATTATAGCAATTGGATTTACTTCAAAATTCAAAGTGGTTGATTTTTAAAATTTATTTGAATGTGCAAAAGTCCCTGACTTAATCTTTTTGTCACTGTAATTCTACAACAGATCTCATAGTGAGACCAGTGCCATGTTGTAGATCTTTTCAGTAGCTTTCCAACAACATCAAGTTTGTTAAATTTGGCCAAGACAAACAGATTCTATGGATTTTCAAAGTTGGGGCCAGTATTGAAATTGAGTTGAATTTAATTAAACGAGATTTGAATAAAAGGGCCGGCGGGAAACTGAGTTGGGCCGAATTGAAATAAAACGGCCCACGTCCAGCCCACCACGCGTCCACGCACGCGTGGGCTGTCTGACAGTGGGATCCACCAATCCGCGAGTCATAACACCCGAAGCGGTACCGTGCGATGGTGGCCGTGCGATTAGATGCAGATCCGACGGAGGGGAGTCGTCGTCGTCGGGGAGAGAGGAGCTGCTGGCACGGCGGAGTAGGGGGTCGGCGGCGAGCAGGGACTCCGGCGAGGGTCGGCGATGAGGCAGGAGGAGGTTGTCGACGACGGCAGTGCTTCTCGAACAAGTCGCAGGTCCTGGGGTGGCTTCTAGCTCCGGCGGCTTCTGCGGCGGAGCACGGACGGCGATGGTGCAATTGAGCGGCGGTGGTGCGCAATGTTGAGGGGAGAGGGTGCGAGGAGGCTCAGAGGAGGGAGGGGATGGTGCTGGTGTGCCTAGATCGTCGAGGGGAGGCCTCCTTTTATAGGCGCAGAAGGGTGACGTGAGGCGTGGGCGAGGTCAACGGCGAGGTCATCGTTCCAAAGCGGCGAAGGGGCGAGGAAGGTGCGCAGGAGGTAGGCGATGTCATGGCTGTACTGTGAGCGTTAATGGCGCGGTACGGCTAGGTGTACAACGGTCGGGCAATGGCGCGTACTGGTGCGGCTGCGGCGGGGTCGTGTCGTCGTCTCCGGCGGCGGTCACGGGTCATGGTCAAGAGCGTGTCTGGCGGCTTTGGGCATGTGCGGCGATGCTCCATGCGTCGAGAGGAGGTCCAGGGCGTGAGCGAGGTGGTGGCGCGGCGCGTGTCCAGTGCGCGTCCTTGGGCGTCCTTGGGCGTACCCGCGCGGCGTCATCGGCATGGTCTGGGTGATCTGGGTGCGCGATCTCCGGCAGCTGTCGGCGTTCTCCACGACCGTGGCGGTGCTAGGTGGTGCTAGGGTGGTGAGGTGGAGGTACTGGACACGGTGGCCGTGGCCAGAGAAGAAGAGAGGAAGGGTTGGCTCGCCATGGTGTCCATGGCCGGCATGGCCATGTCCTTGCCTCCTTAGGGTTGCTCCTTGGGCTCCTATACATGCATAAGTTAGAGAGGGAACCAGGGGACAGGTTAGAGTGGAGTGTGCACTTAGGGTTAGGCCAACACTATGCCAAATAGTGTTTTGGATTTGTTCCATATTTGAAAATTGCAAACTTTGCCAAAATTGGTTGAGCTCAGGGGGTTCCACAATTTGAAAATGGTTCATTTGGATAGGTTGCAAATGACCAGAGGCAAATACAAGTGGTGGTGGAATTTTAAAAATCAAAGAAATGCAAATTTGCAAAATGTGAGATTGTTGCACATGTTAAAAAGTCTCAACTTTGCCTGAGTATAGATTTTGATCCAAGATGAATTTGGCATGGTGGTCTTTACCAAAATTGTTCACCTTGATGTGCTCTTGGATGACATGCAAAGAATTGGTAAAGTTTAGTTTGAAAAACTAGAGATAGAGGGGCTCAAAGTAGTGACCAGAATATAAATGGCAGATTTGACCATTATTCTATGTGAGCACAATTTGAGTTTGAAATTGATTTGAATTGTGTTTCTTTGATTCCAAAAGTTGTAATAAGGGTTTAGTATCATATTACAACTAATGGTGAAGACCAAAATGGTCTAAGTCAAAGATTTAGAAAAATGGCATAAACCATATGTGAGGGTTTTGTGAATTTCTAACTTTTATTCTTTTATTTTTCTTTGCTTCATTTTGACAAGGGTGAGGTTTATTTGGTGTTAGAATAAGTGGGATAAAGGGTTCAAACCATTTTGAGGCAATGGAAGTGCCTATGTCAAGATTGGATATTTTGGCTAAGCACCACATATGCCTCTATGCATATGTTTGATTTTATTTTTCTTCTCACTTGAATTGGTTGGTAAATACTTGGTTGAGTGTGTTGATGTATTTTCAAATCACCTACCAAGGTTACACTCAAAGTTGGAGCATTTGCAAAAAGTAGCCATAGGCTTGCATATGCCTTTTTCTTAGTTAAGATCATTTCTGTTTATTTTGTTTTTCAAAGGTTGGTGAGAAGAGAGATGAGGTTTTAGGGTTTAGTGAGGTTCACCATGGTTCACCACTATTTAGCAAAAATAATAAAGGTAGGGTTCAAGATTTACCTATTAGGGCTATATGCCCACATATGTCTTTTTCTTTATTTTTGTTTCTCAAAATAGATCCACTTGGATTTGAGAAGGTTAAGGTTTAGGGTTTTTCTTATTTGATTTCTTTCTCTTTTATTTGGTATGTGATCTTCACTTGATCACTTTATGGTTGTAGAGTTTATCACACAAACATAGTAACACTCATCATGGCAAAGCACAAGTATCAGGTATGAGCACTATGCATAGTACTCTAGGTAAGAAATTTTTTTGTTGGTTCTTATTTTTGTAAAAAGGAAATTCATTTTCTCTTTGTTTTAAAAATTTGGGATGTTACATAACTCGAGCACGAAGGCTCTCACAGGCAGTTAAATCACAAGTAAGGAGTTCGGTTAGAGATAACCGATAGCACGCGGAGACGAGGATGTATTCCCGTGTTCCCTTCCTTTGCAAGAAGGTACATCACGTTTGGAGGGGTGGAGGTCCCACGAAGGATTCCCCACGCCACGAAGGCTCACCCTATTCTCCGGAGCCTATCCCACGAAGGAATAGCTCACTCACTTGTGGTAGACTTTGAGGTAGTCTCCAAACCTTCACAATCTTGCCCGGAGCAAATCCACAGCCCGGATGCTTCGGGACCACTCTTGCCCACCTAGGGTTTCCAAGGAACCCTAGAGAGCGAGCTTCTTGATGAATACAAGGGAGAATGAGATTTGGCTTGGTAGAACAGTAGATCGGGTCCTCCTCTATTGATTCCCCGGAGGGATTTGAGTTTGGGTGGAGGAGGAGGGAGATCTGAGGCTTTTGGTGTTTCTAGCAATGGAGTATGAGAGAGAGAGCTCAAGAACAGCTTGTAGTGTAGTGCCTAACTATTCAGAGGTAGGAGAAGGGCTATTTATAGTGTCACTTGAAATATGGCCATTGCCCACTTGACACATCAGCTTTCTCCCGAGAAACCCGGTCAACCGGACCACAGACCGGAGTGTCCGCTGCAGGGGCCGGTCGGACCGGACCAGGGACCGGACCCGCCGGTCCAAACCGGGCGGCAGGCCGGACCACGACCGGACCCTCGAAATGTCGCGCAGTACTCCCTCCGGTTGCAGTCAGCGCAGAGCTCGGTTGGCGCCGGGGCGCCCGGTCGAGAGCCCGGTCAGACCGGGCCAGGGACCGGACCCGCCGGTCCAAACCGGGCGGCCGACCGGACCCCGACCGGGGGCAGCTCCGTGTCTTCCAGTAGCTCATCCGGTTGCCATCAGCGCAGGAGCCGGTCGGCGCCGGAGCGCTCGGCCCAGCGCCCGGTCGACCGGGCGGCAGTCCGGAATCTGCCGACGCACGGGCCGGTCCAACCGGGTCTTTGACCGGCTGCCTGCTGGAGAACCCCTTTTGATTGTTGTCGAAGTGGGGGGGTCTCCTTTAGCCTCCTTGATACACCATTTATGCCTCTTTGGCTAATACCTGAGATTATCCTTATAAACATGTATTAGGCCAAATACTCTAGCACGGTGTCATTGTTACCAAAATAATGGATAAGGGTAAAATACCCTTACAATCTCCCCCCTATTTGGTATACGATGACAAACCGAGCTAGAGTCACATATTGATATTATGATAAGATCTAAACCTTGATTCCATATAAGATATTACGACAGCTCCCCCATAATGTGTGCACTTGGAGAATTTACGTTTGAATACAAAGTGCACCATTTGTGGAATATGAGAAGCTCCCCCAATATCTTTAGGAAACAAGCATGGTATAGACAAGTATATCAAGATATATAAGCATAATGCATGATCATCCTAATAGAGTGATTAAGCATACAAACAGTCGTCCATACACGAATTATTCGAAGTAGCAAATGGTTCTTGAGAAATCAAAGCAAATAAGCACAAGCCATATAAGAATCAAATAAAGCAACACCCATGGCTTGTGACAACCAAAGAACCCCGTGGTCCTAGACTCTACTCTCTTCTCCCCTTTGGCATCGGAACACCAAAAAGGCGAAGAAAAGAGGAGAGATGCTAGCGCTCCCATCAGTAGAACTCATGCCCAGTGGAGTGGGAGCCCTCGCCATCATCATCCTCAGCCTCAGGAACTTCATCCTCTTCATCATCATCAGCAGCAGGGGCACGAGCAGTCCTAGGAGGAAGGCCACCATGAGCATACATGGAGAGGTCGAAGTTCTGGAGCATCTCATCAATAATGGTAGGGATCTCCCAAGAAGGTGCAACCACAGGCTCCATCTCAGGGCCAGAAGGAGGGACAGGGACATTCCTTGCAGCCATGAACTCATTTTGTCGCCTCCGTGTCTCCTGGTTCAAAGCAAGACTTTGATGTGCAACATCATTGGTATTCTTGCACATTTGCCACATGCTGGAGAAGAAGCGAGCGGCACCGTGCTTGGGGCGCCGAGAGTAGCTGGAACTAGCATCATGATCATGGCGTTCCTTGGAACGGCGCTCAGAAGGCATCATGGCAGGGACGTCCGGACGAGTGTCCTGAGTGGGGAACTTGAATGGTTCCATGATGATCCTTTGATCTAGAGTGTTGAGAGGAGCTGGTACTATGTAGTTGATGAGCCGCTGAACGTACTGGGCATAGTTGGGAGTCATGCGGCCCATAACAGAACGCTTCAGTTCACAGTGAATGAGATCACAGCCATCAATTTTCCTTATCCTGTCAGGATGGCAATAGTATATCAGATTTAGGTGGTAGTTCCTGACTTCACTGGTGTCACCGGCCTTGCTGATGAGACTCTCACGGAACAACTTGGAAAGGACAAGATAGGAGTAGTACATCCCAGAGATAGTGGGAGGCCCAGCTGTAGGGTTCGAGGGATAGCAAAAGGAGATGTCACCTTTAGTAAGCTTAGGCCGAGAATGAATCTTGAACCCTTGAGCACGGTCACCACCAAAACCCATGGCTGCACAGAACTGAGTGTAGGTGCATGAGTACTTCTCCTTCCCAGTCATCCAAGTGATAGTGCGATCCTCATCATCATGGAAGAATACGGTGCAATGGAATTGACGGACTAGAAGGGGACAATAGGTGCCTTCGATTTGGTCATCATCGGGCTTCAGGCACACAAGATCATATAGTCCCATACCCTTCAAGGTATCAACCACAAAGCGGTACTTTGTGGCTTCATGCAAGGCAAGCACTTCAGGGTTGATGGCCTTGGGCATCACAACAGCCCCATTCTTCATACACTCTCTAGTGTCATAGAAATTTGCCCAAAGGTGTGCTAGCCTTGAGTCTTGGTCCAGAAGAACTGGTCCCCACCAGTGTAAGTCCGTGGATCAAAGCGATACGGATTCTCCTTCTTCAAACTTGGGCTGCGTGCATGTCTTTCCTCTTAGCGCCAACTGTCTTGGTTCTTCCCCCAGCTGAGCTGCCAGTGTCAGTAGTCTGAGGTGCTTTAGGAGGCATGCGGCCGCTAGAACGGCGGGGTGGAGGCACTGTAGGCCTTCCTCTCTTGGTAGGAGCGCCACGTTCTTCACCACTCCAACTATCCGAAGACATCGTCCTCTTTGCCCAAGTGAGCAAGAAGAACACGTGAAGAGGGCTTGAGGGCCAAATCCCTAAGATCTCCCAAAATAGCTTGAGAGGGATCAAATCCTTTGGTGAAGAGGCTTGAGAGATCCCGATCTACGAGTGGGTGAAGTTTGGGGGGAAACTCATGGTGGAAGGGCCTAGGATGTGGTGGAGATGGTGGAAGCGGCGGCCATGGAGGTTTTGGAGGTGGGGGATAATGAGGAAGAAGACCCCAAGGGGTATCCTCCCCCAAAACATAACCAGCCGCATGGCCGGTCGGCCGCCCGGTTGACCGGGCCAGGCGCCGGATGACCCGACGCAAAGGTCGGTCGGACCGGGCCAGTGATCGGCCAAAGTCTGTTTGCCCAGTTTTGTATTATTTTGCCTCGTTTTGCCCCTAATCTTTGTGTAAATGTGTATGAATGCTCAGATGATGACATGTACATATAGATAGATAGACGATGATGAGATGAGCATAGACATGGGGTTGGAAACATAAAGTTCTCTAGGCATACCCATTGGAGTGAGATCCAAACAAGATATAAATAGCAACAATGGGCATGATTCGAAGTATGTCAAGAATCATAAACATTTTTGAAATAGTTTTTGCACTAAGATCATTTAGCCGTATATAGTCAAATCAAGTTATAATTGAGGATCAATGAGGGGCGGGGAATTACTCCCCCTATGTGAAAGCGCAAATGTCATGAGACCTCGAAGAGACATGCTTGGGTCCATATAATGACATTGGGTCTATTTATGTTGCACACATAGGTATGCATCATACCAAGTCATGGTAAGATGACTATCCCCATATGTGATATGCCTCTAAGCTAGATAGCAAGATAAATGCAAGAATATAGTGCAAGAAGTTAATCAATCCAAGTTTTTAGGATCAAGAATACCAAGTTCTCCTCTCAAGTTAACAAACCGGGCTTCATCCAAAGGCTTAGTGAAATTATCCGCCAATTGGTAGGTTGTCCCCACATGAGTGAGATCAATATCCTTATTGGCAACATGATCACGTAGGAAGTGATGGCGAATGTCAATATGTTTGGTGCGACAATGTTGAACCGGGTTATTGATGGCGTGTATTTCACACGTTCGTTGGGCAACCCCAAGAGGAAGGTATGATGCGCACAGCAGCAAGTTTTCCCTCAGAAAGAAACCAAGCTTTATCGAACCAGGAGGAGCCAAGAAGCACGTTGAAGGTTGATGGCGGCGGGATGTAGTGCGGCGCAACACCAGAGATTCCGGCGCCAACGTGGAACCCGCACAACACAACCAAAGTACTTTGCCCCAACGAAACGAGTGAGGTTGTCAATCTCACCGGCTTGCTGTAACAAAGGATTAACCGTATTGTGTGGAAGATGATTGTTTGCAGAGAAAACAAGTAAAACAAGTATTGCAGACAGATTTGTATTTCAAGTATTAAAAGAATGGACCGGGGTCCATAGTTCACTAGAGGTGTCTCTCCCATAAGATAAAAGCATGTTGGGTGAACAAATTACAGTCGGGCAATTGACAAATAGAGAGGGCATAACAATGCACATACATGACATGATAAGTATAGTGAGATTTAATTGGGCATTACGACAAAGTACATAGACCGCCATCCAACCGCATCTATGCCTAAAAAGTCCACCTTCGAGTTATCGTCCGAAACCCCTCCAGTATTAAGTTGCAAAGCAACAGACAATTGCATTAAGTATGGTGCGTAATGTAATCAACAACTACATCCTCGGACATAGCGCCAATATTTTATCCCTAGTGGCAACAACACAACACAACCTTAGAGGTTTCGTCACTCCCCCGTGTGTCAATGCAGGCATGAACCCACTATCGAGCATAAGTACTCCCTCTTGGAGTTAAAAGTAAAAACTTGGCCAGAGCCTCTACTAGAAACGGAGAGCATGCAAGATCATAAACAACACATATGTATAACTTGATAATTAACATGACATGGTATTCTCTATCCATCGGATCCCGACAAACACAACATATAGAATTACAGATAGATGATCTTGATCATGTTAGGCAGCTCGAAGATCCAACAATGAAGCACAATGAGGAGAAGACAACCATCTAGGTACTGCTATGGACCCATAGTCCAGGGGTGAACTACTCACTCATCACTCCGGAGGCGACCATGGCGGTGTAGAGTCCTCCGGGAGATGAATCCCTCTCCGGCAGGGGTGCCGGAGGAGATCTCCAGAATCCCCCGAGATGGGATCGGCGGCGGCGGCGTCTCGGTAAGGTTTTCCGTATCGTGGTTTTTCGCCTCGGGGTTTCGCGACGGAGGCTTTAAGTAGGCGGAAGGGCAGAGTCGGGGGCCAGACGAGGGGCCCACACCACAGGGCGGCGCGGGCCCCCCTTGGCCGCGCCGCCATGTGGTTTGGCCACCTCGTGGCCCCACTTCGTGTGTTCTACGGTCTTCTGGAAGCTCCGTGGAAAAATAGGCCCCTGGGTCTTCGTTTCGTCCAATTCCGAGAATATTTCGTTACTAGGATTTCTGAAACCAAAAACAGCTAGAAAACAGGAACTGGCACTTCGGCATCTTGTTAATAGGTTAGTTCCGGAAAATGCACGAATATGACATAAAGTGTGCATAAAACATGTAGGTATCATCAATAATATGGCATAGAACATAAGAAATTATCGATACGTCGGAGACGTATCAAGCATCCCCAAGCTTAGTTCTGCTCGTCCCGAGCAGGTAAAACGATAACAAAGATAATTTCTGAAGTGATATGCCATCATAACCTTGATCATACTATTTGTAAACATATGTAGTGGATGCAGCGATCAAAACAATGGTAATGACATGAGTAAACAGGTGAATCATATAGCAAAGACTTTTCATGAATAGTACTTCAAGACAAGTATTAATAAGTCTTGCATAAGAGTTAACTCATAAAGCAATAAATCAAAGTAAAGGTATTGAAGCAACACAAAGGAAGATTAAGTTTCAGCGGTTGCTTTCAACTTGTAACATGCATATCTCATGGATAATTGTCAACATAGAGTAATATAACAAGTACAATATGCAAGTATGTAGGAATCAATGCACGGTTCACACAAGTGTTTGCTTCTTGAGGTGGAGAGAAATAGGTGAACCGACTCAACATAAAAGTAAAAAGAATGGTCCTTCAAAGAGGAAAGCATCGATTGCTATATTTGTGCTAGAGCTTTTATTTTGAAAACATGAAACAATTTTGTCAACGGTAGTAATAAAGCATATGAGTTATGAAACTTATATCTTACAAGTTGCAAGTCTCATGCATAGTATACTAATAGTGCCCGCACCTTGTCCTAATTAGCTTGGACTACCGGATCTTTGCAATGCACATGTTTTAACCAAGTGTCACAATGGGGTACCTCCATGCCGCCTCGTACAAAGGTCTAAGGAGAAAACTCGCATTTTGGATTTCTCGCTTTTGATTATTCTCAACTTAGACATCCATACCGGGACAACATGGACAACAGATAATGGACTCCTCTTTAATGCATAAGCATGTGGCAACAATTATTATTCTCATATGAGATTGAGGATATGTGTCCAAACTGAAACTTCCACCATGAATCATGGCTTTAGTTAGCGGCCCAAAGTTCTTCTCTGACAATATGCATGCTCCAACCATGAAGGTGGTAGAGCTCTCTTACTTCAGACAAGACGGACATGCATAGAAACTCACATGATATCCAACAAAGAATAGTTGATGGCGTCCCCAGAAACATGGTTATCGCTCAACAAGCAACTTAATAAGAGATAAAGTGCATAAGTACATATTCAATACTACAATAGTTTTTAAGCTATTTGTCCCATGAGCTATATATTGCAAAGGTGAATGATGGAATTTTAAAGGTAGCACTCAAGCAATTTACTTTGGAATGGCGGATAAATACCATGTAGTAGGTAGGTATGGTGGACACAAATGGCATAGTGGTTGGCTCAAGGATTTTGGATGCATGAGAAGTATTCCCTCTCGATACAAGGTTTAGGCTAGCAAGGTTATTTGAAACAAACACAAGGATGAACGGTACAGACAAAACTCACATAAAAGACATATGGTAAACATTATAAGACTCCATACCGTCTTCCTTGTTGTTCAAAACTCAATACTAGATGTTATCTAGACTCTAGAGAAACCAAATATGCAAACCAAATTAGCAAGCTCTAAGTATTTCTTCATTAATGGGTGCAAAGTATATGATGCAAGAGCTTAAACATGAGCACAACAATTGCCAAGTATCAAATTATCCAAGACATTTTAGAGTTACTACATGTATCATTTTCCAATTCCAACCATATAACAATTTAACGAAGATGAAACTTCGCCATGAATACTATGAGTAGAGCCTAAGGACATATTTGTCCATATGCAACAGCGGAGCGTGTCTCTCTCCCATAAATTGAATGCTAGGATCCATTTTATTCAAACAAAACAAAAACAAAAACAAACCGACGCTCCAAGCAAAGTACATAAGATGTGATGGAATAAAAATATAGTTTCGTGGGAGGAACCCGATAATGTTGTCGATGAAGAAGGGGATGCCTTGGGCATCCCCAAGCTTAGACGCTTGAGTCTTCTTAATATATGCAGGGGTGAACCACCGGGCATCCCCAAGCTTAGAGCTTTCACTCTCCTTGATCATATTGCATCATACTCCTCTCTTGATCCTTGAAAACTTCCTCCACACCAAACTCGAAACAACTCATTAGAGGGTTAGTGCATAATAAAAATTCACATGTTCAGAGGTGACACAATCATTCTTAACACTTCTGGACATTGCATAAAGCTACTGGACATTAGTGGATCAAAGAAATTCATCCAACATAGCAAAAGAGGCAATGCGAAATAAAAGACAGAATCTGTCAAAACAGAACAGTCCGTAAAGATGGATTTTATTAGGCCACCAGACTTGCTCAAACGAAAATGCTCAAATTTCATGAAAGTTGCGTACTTATCTGGGGATCATGCTCGTAAATTGGCGTAATTTTCTGAGCTACCTACAGGGAGATAGACCCAGATTTGTGACAGCAAATAAATCTGGAACTGCGCAGTAATCCAAATCTAGTACTTACTTTTCTATCAAAGACTTTACTTGGCACAACAAAACATAAAACTAAGATAAGGAGAGGTTGCTACAGTAGTAAACAACTTCCAAGACACAAATATAAAACAAAAATACTGGAGTAAAAACATGGGTTGTCTCCCATAAGCGCTTTTCTTTAAAGCCTTTCAGCTAGGCGCAGAAAGTGTATCTCAAGTAACATCGAGAGATGAAGCATCAACATCATAATAGAATCATAAGGTACCTTCATTCTCTTTCTAGGGAAGTGTTCCATACCTTTCTTGAGAGGAAATTGATATTTAATATTACCTTCCTTCATATCAATAGTAGCACCAACGGTTCGAAGAAAAGGTCTTCCCAATATAATGGGGCAAGATGCATTGCATTCAATATCCAAGACAACAAAATCAACGGGGACAAGGTTATTGTTAACCATAATATGAACATTATCAACTTTCCCCAAAGGTTTCTTTTTAGCATTATCAGCGAGATTAACATCCAAATAACAATTTTTCAATGGTGGCAAGTCAAGCATATCATAGACTTTTTTAGGCATAACGAAATACTTGCACCAAGATCACATAAGGCATTACAATCAAAATCTTTGACTCTCATTTTAATGATGGGCTCCCAACCATCCTCTAGCTTTCTAGGAATAGAAGTTTCAAGTTTTAGTTTCTCTTCTCTAGCTTTTATGAGAGCATTTGTAATATGTTTTGTGAAAGCCAAATTTATAGCACTAGCATTGGGACTTTTAGCAAGTTTTTGCAAGAACTTTATAACTTCAGAGATGTGGCAATCATCAAAATCCAAATCATTACAATCTAAAGCAATGGGATTATCATCCCCAAGGTTGGAAAAAATTTCAGCAGTTTTATCACAAGCAGTTTCAGCAGTTTTAGCAGTTTCGGGTAATTTTGCGCGCTTTGCACTAGGAGTAGAAGCATTGCCAACACCAATTATTTTACCATTGATAGTAGGAGGTGCAGCAACATATGAATCATTAGCATTGCTAGTGGTGGTAATAGTCCAAACTTTAGCTACATTTTCCTTTTTAGCCAGTTTTTCATTTTCTTCTCTATCCCACCTAGCACGCAGTTCAGCCATTAATCTTATATTCTCATTAATTCTAACTTGGATGGCATTTGCTGTAGTAACAATTTTATTTTCAATATCATCAGGTTTAGCAGCCATTTTATTAATTAAAGAAGATTGTGACGCGAGACATGTATGAGATTCGGTCTTCAGCATTTGCAAGTTTAGTTTGCAACCCAGAAATCTCCATATTCAGATTTTCAAGTTGATTTCCTATTTTCTTCAACAAGGTAGATTGCTCATTCATAGCTTTAGTAAACAATTTATTTTGCTCATACTGTGATTGCATAAAGCTCTTGGTGGACCTTTCAATTTCTAGCATCTTTTCCTCATTAGGTGAAACATATCTACCATAAGAATTACCATTAGAAGGATGTGGTCTAGAATTTTGAGCAACCAATGAAGCTAGCGGAACATTATTAGGATCAACATTAGTCCTACCATTAACAAGCATAGACATAATAGCATCAATCTTATCATTCAAGGAAGAGGATTCTTCAACAGAATTTACCTTCTTACCTTGTGGAGCTCTTTCCGTGTGCCATTCAGAGTAATTAACCATCATATTATCAAGAAGCTTTGTTGCTTCACCAAGAGTGATGGACATAAAGGTACCTCCAAGCAGCTGAATCCAATAAATTCCGCGAAGAAAAATTTAGTCCTGCATAGAAGGTTTGGATGATCATCCAAGTAGTCGATCCATGGGTTGGGCAATTTTTAACCAAAGATTTCATTCTTTCCCAAGCTTGAGCAACATGTTCATTATCCAATTGTTTAAAATTCATTATGCTACTCCTCAAAGATATAATTTTAGCAGGGGGATAATATCTACCAATAAAAGCATCCTTGCATTTAGTCCATGAATCAATACTATTCTTAGGCAGAGATAGCAACCAATCTTTAGCTCTTCCTCTTAATGAGAAAGGGAACAATTTTAATTTTATAATGTCACCATCTACATCTTTATATTTTTGAATTTCACATAGTTCAACGAAATTATTGAGATGGGCAGCAGCATCATCAGAACTAACACTAGAAAATTGCTCTCGCATAACAAGATTAAGTAAAGCAGGTTTAATTTCAAAGAATTCTCGTTGTAGTAGCAGAGTGGAGCAATAGGTGTGCATAAGAAATCATTATTATTTGTTCTTGTGAAGTCACACAACTTAGTATTTTCAGGGTTGGCCATTTTAGCAATAGTAAATAAAGCAAACTAGATAAAGTAAATGCAAGTAAACTAATTTTTTTTTGTGTTTTTGATATAGTAAACAAGACAGCAAATAAAGTAAAGCTAGCAACTAATTTTTTTGTGTTTTGATATAAGTGCAGCAAACAAAGTAGTAAATAAAATAAAGCAAGACAAAAACAAAGTAAAGAGATTGGGAAGTGGAGACTCCCCTTGCAGCGTGTCTTGATCTCCCGGCAACGGCGCCGAGTAAAAGAGCTTGATGGCGTGTATTTCACACGTTCGTTGGGAAACCCCAAGAGGAAGGTATGATGCGCACAGCAGCAAGTTTTCCCTCGAAAGAAACCAAGGTTTATCGAACCAGGAGGAGCCAAGAAGCACGTTGAAGGTTGATGGCGGCGGGATGTAGTGCGGCGCAACACCGGAGATTCCGGCGCCAACGTGGAACCTGCACAACACAACCAAAGTACTTTGCCCCAACGAAACAGTGAGGTTGTCAATCTCACCGGCTTGCTGTAACAAAGGATTAACCGTATTGTGTGGAAGATGATTGTTTGCAGAGAAAACTATAGAAACAAGTATTGCAGCAGATTTGTATTTCGAGTATTAAAAGAATGGACCGGGGTCCACGAGTTCACTAGAGGTGTCTCTCCCATAAGATAAAAGCATGTTGGGTGAACAAATTACAGTCGGGCAATTGACAAATAGAGAGGGCATAACAATGCACATACATGACATGATAAGTATAGTGAGATTTAATTGGGCATTACGACAAAGTACATAGACCGCCATCTAACCGCATCTATGCCTAAAAAGTCCACCTTCGAGGTTATCATCCGAAACCCCTCCGAGTATTAAGTTGCAAAGCAACGAGACAATTGCATTAAGTATGGTGCGTAATGTAATCAACAACTACATCCTCGGACATAGCGCCAATGTTTTATCCCTAGTGGCAACGAGCACAACACAACCTTAGGGGTTTCGTCACTCCCCGAGTGTCAATGCGGGCATGAACCCACTATCGAGCATAAGTACTCCCTCTTGGAGTTAAAAGTAAAAACTTGGCCGAGCCTCTACTAGAAACGGAGAGCATGCAAGATCATAAACAACACATATGTAATAACTTGATAATTAACATGACATGGTATTCTCTATCCATCGGATCCCGACAAACACAACATATAGAATTACGAGATAGATGATCTTGATCATGTTAGGCAGCTCACAAGATCCAACAATGAAGCACAATGAGGAGAAGACAACCATCTAGCTACTGCTATGGACCCATAGTCCGAGGGTGAACTACTCACTCATCACTCCGGAGGCGACCATGGCGGTGTAGAGTCCTCCGGGAGATGAATCCCCTCTCCGGCAGGGTGCCGGAGGAGATCTCCGTAATCCCCCGAGATGGGATCGGCGGCGGCGGCGTCTCGGTAAGGTTTTCCGTATCGTGGTTTTTCGCCTCGGGGGTTTCGCGACGGAGGCTTTAAGTAGGCGGAAGGGCGAGTCGGGGGCCGGACGAGGGGCCCACACCACGAGGCGGCGCGGCCCCCCTTGGCCGCGCCGCCATGTGGTTTGGCCACCTCGTGGCCCCACTTCGTGTGTTCTACGGTCTTCCGGAAGCTCCGTGGAAAAATAGGCCCCCGGGTCTTCGTTTCGTCCAATTCCGAGAATATTTCGTTACTAGGATTTCGAAACCAAAAACAGCGAGAAAACAGGAACCGGCACTTCGGCATCTTGTTAATAGGTTAGTTCCAGAAAATGCACGAATATGACATAAAGTGTGCATAAAACATGTAGGTATCATCAATAATATGGCATAGAACATAAGAAATTATCGATACGTCGGAGACGTATCAGTTATTGGCGATCTTAATGGCACTTTCATTGTCACAAAGAAGAGGCACCGTACCAAGAGACACACCATAGTCTTTCAAGGTTTGCTTCATCCATAACAATTGAGTGCAACAAGATGCCGCGGATATGTATTCGGCTTCGGCCGTGGATAAAGCGGTGGAGTTTTGTTTCTTGGATGACCAACTCACCAATGACCGGCCAATAAATTGGCAAGCCCCGGAGGTAGACTTCCGGTCAACCTTATCACCGGTCCAATCGGAATCCGAATAGCCAATGAGTTCAAAGGTTGACCCCTTTGGATACCATAGCCCGAGAGTAGGAGTGAGAACAAGGTATCTTAGAATCCATTTGACCGCCATTAAATGGCTCTCCTTGGGAGCGGATTGAAAACGAGCACACATCCCTACACTTAGCATGATATCCGGCCTAGAGGCACAAAGGTAGAGAAAGGATCCTATCATGGAGCGGTATACCTTTATGTCCACATCCTTCTCACCGTCACATGAGCCAAGTTGCCCCTTTACGGGCATGGGTGTCTTCATTGGGCTTGCATTGGTCATGTTGAATTTCTTGAGCATGTCCTTCACATACTTTTCTTGAGAGATGAAGGTGCCTTTTGCAAGTTGCCTCACTTGGAAGCCTAGGAAGAACTTCAACTCTCCCATCATGGACATCTCAAATTTCCTAGTCATCAATAGCTCAAAAGCTTTGTTATGATTGGGGTTAGTTCCACCAAAGATAATATCATCAACATATATTTGACATATGAATAAGCCACCCCCTTTAACCCGCTTGGTGAAAAGGGTGGAATCGACCGTACCCATGCAAAACCCGTCATGTAGTAAGAAATCCCTAAGGAACTCATACCAAGCACGTGGAGCTTGCTTGAGACCGTAGAGTGCCTTATGGAGTAAGTACACGTGGTTGGGTCGGCATGGGTCTTCGAAACCCGGGGGTTGAGCCACATATGCGGTTTCTTTTAGGGGTCTGATGCGTGTAGTTGACACGTCCGTTGGGAACCCCAAGAGGAAGGTGTGATGCGCACAGCAGCAAGTTTCCCTCAGTAAGAAACCAAGGTTTATCGAACCAGTAGGAGCCAAGAAGCACGTTGAAGGTTGCTGGTGGCGGAGTGTAGTGCGGCGCAACACCGGGGATTCCGGCGCCAACGTGAAACCTGCACAACACAATCACGGTACTTTGCCCCAACGTAACGAGTGAGGTTGTTAATCTCACCGGCTTGCTCGTAAACAAAGGATTAGATGTATAGTGTGGAAGATGATGGTTGTTTGCGAAGAACGAGTAAAGAACAATTGCAAGCAGATTGTATTTCGGATGTAAAGAATAGGACCGGGGTCCACAGATCACTAGTGGTGTCTCTCCCATAAGATAGCGAGATGTTGGGTGAACAAATTACGGTTGGGCAATTGACAAATAAAGAAGGCATAACAATGCACATACATATATCATGATGAGTACTATGAGATTTAATCGGGGCATTACGACAAAGTACATAGACCGCTATCCAGGCATGCATCTATGCCTAAAAAGTCCACCTTCGAGTTATCATCCGAACCCCCTCCAGTATTAAGTTGTAAACAACGAGACAATTGCATTAAGTATGGTGCGTAATGTAATCAACACAAATATCCTTAGACAAAGCATCGATGTTTTATCCCTAGTGGCAACAAGCACATCCACAACCTTAGAACTTTACGTCACTTGTCCCGGATTTAATGGAGGCATGAACCCACTATCGAGCATAAATACTCCCTCTTGGAGTCACAAGTATCAACTTGGCCGAGCCTCTACTAGCAACGGAGAGCATGCAAGAACATAAATAACATATATGATAGATTGATAATCAACTTGACATAGTATTCAATATTCATCGGATCCCAACAAACACAACATGTAGGATTACAAATAGATGATCTTGATCATGATAGGCAGCTCACAAGATCTAACAAGATAGCACAATGAGGAGAAGACAACCATCTAGCTACTGCTATGGACCCATAGTCCAGGGGTGGACTACTCACACATCGATCCGGAGGCGATCATGGCGATGAAGAGACCTCCGGGAGATGATTCCCCTCTCCGGCAGGGTGCTGGAGGCGATCTCCTGAATCCCCCGAGATGGGATTGGCGGCGGCGGCGTCTCTGGAAGGTTTTCCGTATCGTGGCTCTCTGTACTGGGGGTTTCGCGACGAAGGCTTTAAGTAGGCGGAAGGGCAGGTCAAGAGGCGCCACGGGGGCCCCACACAACAGGGCCGCGCGGGCCCCTTGCTGGCCGCGCCGCCCTGTTGTGGCGGCGCCTCGTGGCCCCACTTCGTCTCTCCCTCGGACTTCTGGAAGCTTCGTGCAAAAATAGGACCCTGGGCGTTGATTTCGTCCAATTCCGAGAATATTTCCTTACTAGGATTTCTGAAACCAAAAACAGCAGAAAACATCAACTAGCTCTTCGGCATCTCGTCAATAGGTTAGTGCCGGAAAATGCATAAATATGACATATAATGTGTATAAAACATGTGAGTATCATCATAAAAGTAGCATGGAACATAAGAAATTATAGATACGTTTGGGACGTATCAAGCATCCCCAAGCTTAGTTCCTACTCGCCCTCTAGTAGGTAAACGATAACAAAGATAATTTCTGAAGTGACATGCTATCATAATCTTGATCATACTATTGTAAAGCATATGAGATGAATGCAGCGATTCGAAGCAATGATGAAGATAATGAGTAAACTAATGAATCATAGTAAAGACTTTTCATGAATAATACTTTCAAGACAAGCATCAATAAGACTTGCATAAGAGTTACTCATAAAGCAATAAATTCAAAGTAAAGGTATTGAAGCAACACAAAGGAAGATAAAAGTTTCAGCGGTTGCTTTCAACTTCAACATATTTATCTCATGGATAATTGTCAACACAAAGTAATATAACAAGTGCAATAAGTAAACATGTAAGAATCAATGCACACAGTTGATACAAGTGTTTGCTTCTGGGATAGAAAGAATAGGCAAACTGACTCAACAATAAATTAGAAGATAGGCCCTTCGCAGAGGGAAGCATTGATTACTATATTTGTGCTAGAGCTTTTCATTTTGAAAACAAGAAACAATTTTGTCAACGGTAGTAATAAAGCATATGTGTTATGTATAAAACATCTTATAAGTTGCAAGCCTCATGCATAGTATACTAATAGTGCTCGCACCTTGTCCTAATTAGCTTGGATTAACACCGATTATCATTGCATAGCATATGTTTCAACCAAGTGTCACAAAGGGGTACCTCTATGCCGCTCGTACAAAGGTCTAAGGAGAAAGCTCGCATTGGATTTCTCCCTTTTTATTATTCTCAACTTAGACATCCATACCGGGACAACATAGACAACAGATAATGGACTCCTCTTTAATGCATAAGTATTCAACAACAGTTAATATTCTCATAAGAGATTGAGGATTAGTTGTCCACACTGAAACTTCCACCATGAATCATGGCTTTAGTTAGCGGCCCAATGTTCTTCTCTAACGAGTATGCATACTCAAACCATTTGATTGTGAGAACCGCCCTTACTTCGGACAAGACGAACATGCATAGCAACTCACATGATATTCAACAAAGGTAAAGAGTTGATGGCGTCCCCAGAAACATGGTTACCGCTCAACAAGCAACTTATTAAGAAATAAGACACATAAGTACATATTCTTCACCACGATAGTTTTTAAGCTATTTGTCCCATGAGCTATATATTGCAAAGGAAAAGAATAGAAATTTAAAGGTAGCACTCAAGTAATTTACTTTGGAATGGCGGAGAAATACCATGTGGTAGGTAGGTATGGTGGACACAAATGGCATGGTTATTGGCTCAAGGATTTGGATGCATGAGAAGAATTCCTCTCGATACAAGGCTAGGCTAGCAAGGTTGTTTGAAGCAAACTCAAGTATAAAAGGTGCAGCAAAGCTCACATATGAACATATTGTAACTATTATAAGACTTTACATTGTCTCCTTGTTGTTCAAACACCTCAACCGAGAAAATATCTAGACTCTAGAGATCAATCATGCAAACCAAATTTTAACAAGCTCTATGTAGTTATTCATTAATGAGTACAAGGTACATGATGCAAGAGCTTAAACAAGATCTATATGAGCACAACAATTTCCAAGTATCACATTATTCAAGACATTAAACCATTTACCACATGCGGCATTTTCCGTTTCCAACCATATAGCAATGAATGAAATAGTTCAACTTTCGCAATGAACATTAAAGATAAAGCTAAGAACATATGTGTTCATACGAAACAACGGAGCGTGTCTCTCTCCCAAACAAAGAATGCTAGGATCCGATTTATTCAAACAAAAACAAAAACAAAAACAAACGAGACGCTCCAAGTAAAGCACATAAGATGTGACGGAATAAAAATATAGTTTCACTAGAGGAACCTGATAAGTTGTCGATGAAGAAGGGATGCATTGGGCATCCCCAAGCTTAGACGCTTGAGTCTTCTTAAAATATGCAGGGATGAACCACGGGGGCATCCCCAAGCTTTGACTTTTCACTCTTCTTGATCATATTGTATCATCCTCCTCTCTTGACCCTTGAAAATTCCTCCACACCAAACTCGAAACAAACTCATTAGAGGGTCAGTGCATAATTCATATATTCAGAGGTGACATAATCATTCTTAACACTTCTGGACGTTGCACAAAGCTACTGAAAGTTAATGGAACAAATAAATCCATCAAACATAGCAAAACAGGCAATGCGAAATAAAAGGCAGAATCTGTCAAAACAAAACAGTTCGTAAAGATGAATTTTAAAGTGGCACCAGACTTGCTCAGATGAAATTGCCCAAATTGAATGAAAGTTGCGTACATATCTGAGGATCACGCACGTAAATTGGCAGATTTTTTTGATCTTCCTACAGGGACTACTGCTCAAATTCGTGACAGCAAGAAATCTGTTCCTGCGCAGCAATCCAAATCTAGTATTGGCTTTACTATCAAAGACTTTACTTGGCACAACAATGCAATAAAATAAAATAAGGAGAGTTTGCTACAGTAGTAAACAACTTCCAAGACTCAAATATAAAATAAAGTGCAGAAGTAAAATAATGGGTTGTCTCCCATAAGCGCTTTTCTTTAACGCCTTTCAGCTAGGCGCAGAAAGTGTGAATCAAGTAACGTCAAGAGACGAAGCATCAACATCATAATTTGTTCTAATAATAGAATCATAAGGCAACTTCATTCTCTTTCTAGGGAAGTGTTCCATACCTTTCTTGAGAGGAAATTGATATTTAATATTACCTTCCTTCATATCAATGGTGGCACCAACAGTTCGAAGAAAAGGTCTTCCCAATATGATGGGACAAGATGCATTGCATTCAATATCCAAGACAACAAAATCAACGGGGACAAGGTTATTGTTAACCATAATACGAACATTATCAATCCTCCCCAAAGGTTTCTTTATAGCATTATCAGCGAGATTAACATCCAAATAACAATTCTTCAATGGTGGCAAGTCAAGCATATCATGAATTTTCTTAGGCATAACGAAATACTTGCACCAAGATCACATAAAGCATTACAATCAAAATCATTGACCCTCATCTTAATGATGGGCTCCCAACCATCTTCTAACTTCCTAGGAATAGAAGTCTCAAGTTTTAGTTTCTCCTCTCTAGCTTTTATGAGAGCATTTGTAATATGTTTTGTAAAGGCCAAATTTATAGCACTAGCATTGGGACTTTTAGCAAGTTTTTGTAAGAACTTAATAATTTCAGAGATGTGACAATCATAAAAATCGAAACCATTATGATCTACAGCAATGGGATCATTATCCCCAATATTTTGAAAAATTTCAGCAGTTTTATCAATTTCAGCAGTTTTAGCAGTTTCAGGCAATTTTGCACGCTTTGCACTAGGAGTAGTAACATTGCCAACACCAATTATTTTACCATTGATAGTAGGAGGTGTAGCAACATGTGAATCATTAACATTACTAGTTGTGGTAATAGTCCAAACTTTAGCTACATTATTCTCTTTAGCTAGTTTTTCGTTTTCTTCTCTTTCCCACCTAGCATGCAATTCGGCCATCAATCTAATATTCTCATTAATTCGAACTTGGATGGCATTCACTGTAGTAACAATCTTATTATCAATATCCTTATTAGGCATAACTTTCAATTTTAAAAGAACAACATCAGAGGCAAGACTATCAACCTTAGAAGCGAGAATATCAATTTTATCGAGCTTTTCCTCAACAGATTTGTTAAAAGCAGTTTGTGTACTAATAAATTCTTTAAGCATAGCTTCAAGACCAGGGGGTACACTCCTATTATTGTTGTAAGAATTACCATAACTATTACCATTAGCAGAAGGATATGGCCTATAGTTGTTACTAGAGTTGTTCCTATAAGCATTGTTGTTGAAATTATTATTTTTAATGAAGTTCACATCAACATGTTCTTCTTGGGCAACCAATGAAGCTAAAGGAACATTATTAGGATCAACATTAGATCTACCATTCACAAGCATAGACATAATAGCATCAATCTTATCACTCAAGGAGGAGGTTTCTTCAACGAATTTACCTTCTTACCTTGTGGAGCTCTTTCCGTGTGCCATTCAGAGTAATTTGTCATCATATCATCAAGAAGCTTTGTTGCCGCCCCCAAAGTGATGGACATAAAGGTACCTCCAGCAGCTGAATCCAATAGGTTCCGCAATCCTGCATAAAAGGTTTGGATGATCATCCAAGTAGTTAGTCCGTGGGTTGGGCAATTCTTTACCAAAGATTTCATTACCTCCCATGCTTGAGCAACATGTTCATTATCTAATTGCTTGAAATTCATTATGCTACTTCTCAAAGATATAATTTTAGCGGGAGGATAATATCTACCAATAAAAGCATCCTTACATTTAGTCCAAGAATCAATACTATTTCTAGGCAGAGATAGCAACCAATCTTTAGCTCTTCCTCTTAAGGAGAAAGGAAACAATTTTAATTTTATAATGTCACCATCTACATCCTTATACTTTTGCATTTCACATATTTCAACAAAATTATTAAGATGGGCAGCAAGCATCATCGTAACTAACACTAGAAAATTGCTCTCTCATAACAAGATTCAATAAAGCAGGTTTAATTTCAAAGAATTCTCGCCGTAGTAGCAGGTGGAGCAATAGGTGTGCATAGGAAATCATTATTATTTGTGCTAGTGAAGTCACACAACTTAGTATTCTCAACAAGTACCCATTTTAGCAGTAGTAAATAAAACAAACTAAATAAAGTAAATGCAAGTAACTAATTTTTTTGTGTTTTTGATATAGAGAACAAGACAGTAAATAAAGTAAAACTAGCAACTAATTTTTTGTGTTTTGTTTAAGTGCAGCAAACAAAGTAGTAAATAAAATAAAGCAAGACAAAAACAAAGTAAGAGATTGGATGTGGGAGACTCCCCTTGCAGCGTGTCTTGATCTTCCCGGCAACGGCGCCAGAAATTTGCTTGATGCGTGTAGTTGACACGTCCGTTGGGAACCCCAAGAGGAAGGTGTGATGCGCACAACAGCAAGTTTCCCTCAGCAAGAAACCAAGGTTTATCGAACCAGTAGGAGTCAAGAAGCACGTTGAAGGTTGTTGGTGGCGGAGTGTAGTGCGGCGCAACACCAGGGATTCCGGCGCCAACGTGGAACCTGCACAACACAATCACGGTACTTTGCCCCAACGTAACAGTGAGGTTGTCAATCTCACCGGCTTGCTGTAAACAAAGGATTAGATGTATAGTGTGGAAGATGATGGTTGTTTGCGAAGAACAGTAAAGAACAATTGCAGCAGATTGTATTTCAGATGTAAAGAATAGGACCGGGGTCCACGGATCACTAGTGGTGTCTCTCCCATAAGATAGCAGTATGTTGGGTGAACAAATTACAGCTTGGGCAATTGACAAATAAAGAAGGCATAACAATGCACATACATATATCATGATGAGTACTATGAGATTTAATCGAGGCATTATGACAAAGTACATAGACCGCTATCCAAAGCATGCATCTATGCCTAAAAAGTCCACCTTCAGAGTTATCATCCGAACCCCTCCAAGCATTAAGATGTAAACAACGGACAATTGCATTAAGTATGGTGCGTAATGTAATCAACACAAATATCCTTAGACAAAGCATCGATGTTTTATCCCTAGTGGCAACGAGCACATCCACAACCTTAGAACTTTCTCGTCACTCGTCCCGCATTTAATGGAGGCATGAACCCACTATCGAGCATAAATACTCCCTCTTGGAGTCACAAGTATCAACTTGGCCGAGCCTCTACTAGCAACGGAGAGCATGCAAGAACATAAATAACATATATGATAGATTGATAATCAACTTGACATAGTATTCAATATTCATCGGATCCCAACAAACACAACATGTAGGATTACAAATAGATGATCTTGATCATGATAGGCAGCTCACAAGATCTAACATGATAGCACAATGAGGAGAAGACAACCATCTAGCTACTGCTATGGACCCATAGTCCAGGGGTGGACTACTCACACATCGATCCGGAGGCGATCATGGCGATGAAGAGACCTCCGGGAGATGATTCCCCTCTCCGGCAGGGTGCCGGAGGCGATCTCCCGAATCCCCCGAGATGGGATTGGCGGCGGCGGCGTCTCCGGGAAGGTTTTCCGTATCGTGGCTCTCTGCGATCGGGGGTTTCGCGACGAAGGCTTTAAGTAGGCGGAAGGGCAGGTCAAGAGGCGCCACGGGGGCCCCACACAACTGGGCCGCGCGGGCCCCTTGCTGGCCACGCCGCCCTGTTGTGGCGGCGCCTCGTGGCCCCACATCATCTCTCCCTCGGACTTCTGGAAGCTTCATGCAAAAATAGGACCCTGGGCGTTGATTTCGTCCAATTCCGAGAATATTTCCTTACTAGGATTTCTGAAACCAAAAACAGCAGAAAACAAAGAATCGGCTCTTCGGCATCTCGTCAATAGGTTAGTGCCGGAAAATGCATAAATATGACATATAATGTGTATAAAATATGTGAGTATCATCATAAAAGTAGCATGGAACATAAGAAATTATAGATACGTTTGGGACGTATCAGGGACCATTCAAAAATGCACTTTTCACATCCATTTGATATAGTTTGAAATTGTGAAAAGATGCAAATGCAAGCAAAAGACGAATAGCTTCAAGACGGGCTACCGGCGCAAAGGTATCCTCAAAATCCATACCTTCTATTTGGGCAAACCCTTGCACCACTAACCTTGGTTTGTTTCGTATGACAATGCCATTCTCATCTTGGTTGTTCTTGAATACCCATTTGGTCCCAATAACATTGATGCGATGATCCTTGGGTCTCTCAACTAGAGACCATACTTCATTACGAGTGAAACACTCCAATTCTTCTTGCATGGCAATTACCCAATCCGGATCAACCAAGGCTTCATGTACCTTGAGTGGTTCAAAACTAGACACAAAAGCATGGTGTTGACAATAACCGATAAGTAATGCATGGTGTCTACGAGTTACCACTCCTCTTGAGATGCTACCAAGGACTTGATCTACTTTCATGTCACTTGCCCTTGTAGCGGCCTTGATCTTCCGAATGGTTCCTTCATGATCAATGAATTCATCTCTTGCTAGTACTTGATCATGAGGAATCACTTGAGCTTGATCATGAGTTGTGGATTTCTCTTGATCATCATCATGGTCTTGCTCAGTGGAATGAGGACTTTCTTCTTGTTCTTCGGAATGTGACTCATCTTGAGTGGAGGATGGTTCTTGAGTTGCACTTGATGGTTCGGCTTGAGTTGAGCTAGGCTCCACTTGAGCCGTGCTTGATACTTCTACTCCATCATCTTGATCATCATTATGAACTTCCATGGGCTGGATGTGTCCAATGCCCATATGCTTGATGGCACTAGATGGATCATCATTATTACCTACAACACATGGAACAACTTGCTCCACTTGGGAGCCATTATCCTCCAAGAACACCACGTCACAAGATACTTCAATAGTCCCAGTGGACCGGTTGTAGTATCTATAGGCGTGAGAGTTCTCCGCATAACCAACAAATATGCCCTCTATGGTTCTAGTTTCAAATTTACCGAGCTTTCCTTTGTTGTTCTTAACAAGACATTTGCATCCAAAGACACGAATGTACATGACATTAGGCTTGTTACCTGTGAGAAGCTCGTATGGAGTTTTGTTATGGAGGGGCGGAGGAAGAGCCGGTTGGAGTAGTGGACAGCCGTAGAGATGGCTTCTCCCCAAAAGTTGTGGGGTGAGTTGAATTCACTCAACATGGTTCTTGCCATCTCAATGATAGTCCGGTTCTTCCTTTCAATAACACCATTTTGTTGAGGGGTGTATGGTGCCGAAAACTCATGCTTGATGCCCTCATCATCGACAAACTCTCGCATGGTTTAGTTCTTGAACTCGGTGCCATTGTCGGTTCTAATCGCCTTGATCTCGGATCCATACATACGTTGAGCTTTCTTGGTGAAGGTGATGAACTCTCTATGGGTCTCGTCCTTAGACTTAAGGAGAAAGACCCAAGAGTATCTTGAGTAATCATCAACAATGACAAGTCCATACTTGCTCCCACCAAGAGTATCATAATGTGATGGCCCAAAGAGATCCAAATGAAGGAGCTCCAAAGGCCTAGATGTGGTGACGATACTCTTGATAGGATGTTTCTTCTTGAGTTGCTTTCCGGCTACACATGCACTGCAAACACGATCTTTCTCAAAAGAAATGCCGGTTAGTCCCACAATGTGCTCACCCTTTAGGAGTTGTTTAAGATTTCTCATATTTACATGACCAAGGCGGCGATGCCACAACCAACCTTCGTCATGCTTGGCCGCCATTAGACATGTGGAGGGAGAGGAGCTCTCTTTCGATAGGTCAACCACGTAAAGGTTGTTCTCCACATATCCAACAAGGACCAATTTGAGATTGTCACTCCTAAAGACTTTCACACAATATTTAGTAAAATATGAATTGTAACCGGCATCGGCAAGATGATATATAGAAAGTAAGTTATAGCCAAGGGATTCAACAAGCATGACCGTCTCGAGGCACAAGTCCTTAGAGATTGCCACCTTGCCATACCCAAGTACCTTTCCCTTTGAGTTTTCACCAAAGGTGATGCTTGACTTCTTGTTGATATCTTCAATGAATTGATCAAGCACACCTCTTCCTCCGGTCATATGATTGGTGCATCCACTATCAAACACCCATTTTGGACCACCGGAGGAATACCCCTACAAAATCAAGTAGAGGATTTAGGAACCCATCGATTAATGGGTTCCTTTGCAATGACAACAATATCTTTTGGTACCCAAATTGAGTACTCTCTATAAGCATAGCCATTACGAGGGCCAACATAGTTAGCATAAACATCACCATAATAATCAACAAATAAAGCATAGTGATTGTTTGGCCCCGTGCGGTCACCACTAGTGGCTTTGCCCTTTGAGGCTTTGCCATCATTAGTGACCTTCTTGTTCTTATCTTGAGCGGGCTTCTCCTTCTTGTAGTTGTTCTTCTTGTAGGACTTGGGAGTATATCCAAGTCCAAACTT
The DNA here is from genome assembly GCF_022539505.1 of Lolium rigidum. Taxonomy (NCBI): domain Eukaryota; kingdom Viridiplantae; phylum Streptophyta; class Magnoliopsida; order Poales; family Poaceae; genus Lolium; species Lolium rigidum. The sequence continues at coordinate 305,281,749 of NC_061508.1, forward strand.
TTGATTGTTTGACCTTTGCTTACTCAAGAGGTCATCCAATCCCATCTTGTTCTTGGCGGTGGTGAACTTTGCAAGTTCCTTTGTTAACCTAAGATTTTCCTCAAGAATAGATGCTTTCTCACAAGAAGATTCATTAGGATGATAGTCGAGACCATATTTGGTCACCAAGGATTCAAGATATGCATTGGTCTCAACATGCAAGGAGAGTTCCTCTTGTAAACGAACATGTTCCTCAACAAGCTTAGCATGCTCACTAGTAAAAGAAGTGGAGGAACTAGTAAGCTTTTCAACAACAATGGGATCCTTCATTGATCCAAGAGCCTTTTTGTAGGTTTCTTGGAGTAGGTCATGGTTCTCTCCAAGTTTCTTGAGCTCATCCTTAACAAGCTTGTTAGCTCTTTCAAGGTGGTAAAGATCCCTAGTGAGAGAAGCATGAGCAACTTCAAGTTCCTCCTTTGAGGCATTGAGCTCTTGAGACAATGATTGAGCCCTATCAATAGTTTCTAGGTCCTTAACTTTATCAAGTTCATAAGTTCAATTTGTTGCTTAAGGCCTTGAGATATGCACCTTTCGGTTTTTAGCTCTTGTCTTAGGAGATTGAATCTCCGTTCTTTTTCATTCAATTGATATTCTAATTCCTCAATGGACTCATCCTTTTCTTTGAGGGAGTCCATCAAGAAATCAAACTTGAGAAGAGCTTCACCATGAAGGGTGCATCTAACATTGTAAAGTTCCTTAAGCACAATTAAGTCTTCTTGATTTTCAGTTTCATCATCAAGAACACTAGATAGAGAAGGTGGGGGTTCCATTACCTTGGTTTCTCTTGCCATAAGACAAGAGCCAATGATTGTAGATGAGGGAGAGTCATCGGAGTCATCATCTTGAGTTGTTCTTGCCATGAAGGAAGAACCAACATCATTCTCCGTGGAGTAATCCTTGGAGTAGTCATATGTGAAGAGTGACCCGGGCTTAGAGAAAGCCAAACCGGCCACTCCGGCCTCCTTCTCCTCATCTTCCTCTTCTTCATCGGACAAGTACTCGGCCCCAACAAAAGCTCTTCCCTTGTTCTTCTTGTATCGATCGTTGATTGGGTTTGGCTTCAATGTTGGCTTGACCCTTTTGATGAACTTTGGCTTGTCTACCCTTTTCTCATAAGGGCACTCATTTGCAAAGTGGGTATCTTCATCACAGTTGTAGCAAGTTCTCTTCTTCTTCTTGTCAAGGAGGAGCATTGGAAGCTTTCCCTTATACTTCTTGGCAAAGAAGGCAAAGTCGGTAACAATGTCACTAGTTGAGGTCATCTCTTCCTCTTCTTCAATTTCATAGTCTTCTTCTCTTCCATGGTCAGCTCTAGCTTTGAGAGCAAGGTTGTGTGACGCTTCATGGTTGTGTGAGGCTTCATCAACACGGTTCATTTCCATGAGCCTTTTTCCCTGCCTTGGCCATGTTTTCATTGACGGCCACATAGGAGACTAGATCATCGGAGTTCGGATCGGCACTCTTGGTCATGATTTGCAAGTTGAGTGCAAGGTTGGTGTCTTGTTGCTTGACCGCAATCATAGCAATGACCTTGGACTTTATGAATGCTTCATTCATCTCGAAGCCGGCATTGTACTTCTCAACTCCAAGTCCCTTGACCCTTACTCTAAAGCACCCAGCCTTGCATAGGCATCGGCCACGGATTCTCCTTCTCGAATCATGAACTGGTGGGCCTCTTGCTTTGCGGTCTCATAAAGAGCTGATTGGATCAAATCGGTTCCCTCTTGGAGTACTACGATCCGATCCCACAACTCTTTAGCGGAGTCAATGTCATTGACTTGATCAAGGAGCTTGCGGTTGATGCCACTTCTAATCTTGTCACGTGCGGAGGCATTGAGTTGACGGTTGTAGAATTCGGTGGAGGTCAACCGAATGGGATCATGTGGCTCCCGGTATCCATGAACAATGATCTCCCATAACTCCACACTGCAGCTGCGAACATGAGATTCCATAGCAGATTTCCAAAAAGGAAAGTGAGTTCCATCAAAATGGGGAACATTCCCACTATGGTTTATATGAGGCATGGGTGAAGTGTTTTTGGGATAGCCATGGTTAACTTCATGGTAACTCCCTAGAGAGGCCGAAGCCGCACTAGGAGGCCCACTAGTCAAGTTCTTAAGCATGGCGTACATCTCTCGCCATTTGGTTTTGTAGCTCATCCTCCTTTTTCTTCTTCTCGGCATCATATGCCAAGAATCTAGATTTCATCTCTTTAACCGAAAGGTTAGAGTCTTCATCTAGACCCTCGAAGATTTTATCCATCTCACTCTTAAGGCGGTGAAGCCCTTAATAAGAGTCCAGGCTCTGATACCAATTGAAAGTATAGAGATGGTAAACCTAGAGGGGGGTGAATAGGTTTCTACATATTTTTATTCTTTCTTTGCAATATTAGGCTTTGTGGAATATAAAGGTGAGCCTATTGCAAACTAGGTGAAACAACCTATATGAGGATACAACTAACTCGAGCACGAAGGCTCTCACAGGAAGTTAAATCACAAGTAAGGAGTTCGGTTAGAGATAACTGATAGCACGCGGAGACGAGGATGTATTCCCGTGTTCCCTTCCTTTGCAAAAAGGTACGTCACATTTGGAGGGGTGGAGGTCCCACGAAGGATTCCCCATGCCACGAAGGCTCACCCTATTCTCCGGAGCCTATCCCACGAAGGAATAGCTCACTCACTTGTGGTAGACTTTGAGGTAGTCTCCAAACCTTCACAATCTTGCCCGGAGCAAATCCACAGCCCGGATGCTTCCGGACCACTCTTGCCCACCTAGGGTTTCCAAGGAACCCTAGAGAGCAAGCTTCTTGATGAATACAAGGGAGAATGAGATTTGGCTTGGTAGAACAAGTAGATCGGGTCCTCCTCTATTGATTCCCGGAGGGATTTGAGTTTGGGTGGAGGAGGAGGGAGATCTGAGGCTTTTGGTGTTTCTAGCAATGGAGTATGAGAGAGAGAGCTCAAGAACAGCTTGTAGTGTAGTGCCTAACTACTCAGAGGTAGGAGAAGGGCTATTTATAGAGTCACTTGAAATATGGCCCTTGCCCACTTGACACATCAGCTTTCTCCCGAGAAACCCTGTCAACCGGACCACAGACCGGAGTGTCCGGTGCAGGGGCCGGTCGGACCGGACCAGGGACCGGACCCGCCGGTCCAAACCGGGCGGCAGGCCGGACCACGACCGGACCCTCGAAATGTCGCGCAGTACTCCCTCCGGTTGCAGTCAGCGCAGAGCTCGGTTGGCGCCGTTGCGCCCGGTCGAGAGCCCGGTCAGACCGGGCCAGGGACCGGACCCGCCGGTCCAAACCGGGCGGCCGACCGGACCCCGACCGGGGGCAGCTCCGTGTCTTCCAGTAGCTCATCCGGTTGCCATCAGCGCAGGAGCCGGTCGGCGCCGGAGCGCCCGGCCCAGCGCCCGGTCGACCGGGCGGCAGACCGGAATCTGCCGGCGCACGGGCTGGTCCAACCGGGTCTCTGACCAGCCGCTCATTGGAGAACCCCTTTTGATTGTTGTCGAAGTGGGGGGGGGGGTCTCCTTTAGCCTTCTTGTTCCTTGATACACCATTTATGCCTCTTTGGCTAATACCTGAGATTATCCTTATAAACATGTATTAGGCCAAATACTCTAGCACGGTGTCATTGTTACCAAAATAATGGATAAGGGTAAAATACCCTTACAATCTCCCCCTTTTTGGTATACGATGACAAACCGAACTAGAGTCACATATAGATATTATGATAAGATCTAAACCTTGATTCCATATAAGATATTACGATAGCTCTCCCATAATGTGTGCACTTGGAGAATTTACGTTTGAATACAAAGTGCACCATTTGTGGAATATGAGAAGCTCCCCCAATATCTTTAGGAAACAAGCATGGTATGGACAAGTATATCAAGATATATAAGCATAATGCATGATCATCCTAATAGAGTGATTAAGCATACAAATAGTCGTCCATACACGAATTATTCGAAGTAGCAAATGGTTCTTGAGAAATCAAAGCAAATAAGCACAAGCCATATAAGAACCAAATAAAGCAACACCCATGGCTTGTGACAACCAAAGAACCCCGTGGTCCTAGACTCTACTCTCTTCTCCCCTTTGGCATCGGAACACCAAAAAGGCGAAGAAAACAGGAGAGATACTAGCGCTCCCATCAGTAGAACTCATGCCCAGTGGAGTGGGAGCCCTCGCCATCATCATCCTCAGCCTCAGGAACTTCATCCTCTTCATCATCATCAGCAGCAGGGGCACGAGCAGTCCTAGGAGGAAGGCCACCATGAGCATACATGGAGAGGTCGAAGTTCTGGAGCATCTCATCAGTAATGGTAGGCATCTCCCAAGCAGGTGCAACCACAGGCTCCATCTCAGGGCCAGAAGGAGGGACAGGGATATTCCTTGCAGCCATGAACTCATTTTGTCGCCTCCGTGTCTCCTGGTTCAAAGCAAGACTTTGATGTGCAACCGCATTGGTATTCTTGCACATTTGCCACATGCTAGAGAAGAAGCGAGCGGCACCGTGCTTGGGGCGCCGAGAGTAGCTGGCACTAGCATCATGATCATGGAGTTCCTTGGAACGGCGCTCAGAAGGCATCATGGCAGGGACGTCCGGACGAGTGTCCTGAGTGGGGAACTTGAATGGTTCCATGATGATCCTTTGATCTAGAGTGTTGAGAGGAACTGGTACTATGTAGTTGATGAGTTGCTGAACGTACTGGGCATAGTTTGGAGTCATGCGGCCCATAACAGAACGCTTCAGTTCACAGTGAATGAGATCACAGCCATCAATTTTCCTTATCCTGTCAGGATGGCAATAGTATATCAGATTCAGGTGGTAGTTCCTGCCTTCACTGGTGTCGCCGGACTTGCTGATGAGACTCTCACAGAACAACTTGGCAAGGACAAGATAGGAGTAGTACATCCCAGAGATAGTGGGAGGCCCAGCTGTAGGGTTCGAGGGATAGCAAAAGGAGATGTCACCTTTAGTAAGCTTAGGCCGAGAATGAATCTTGAACCCTTGAGCACGGTCACCACCAAAACCCATGGCTGCACAGAACTGAGTGTAGGTGCATGAGTACTTCTCCTTCCCAGTCATCCAAGTGATAGTGCGATCCTCATCATCATGGAAGAATACGGTGCAATGGAATTGACGGATTAGAAGGGGACAATAGGTGCCTTCGAGGTCATCATCGGGCTTTAGGCACACAAGATCATATAGTCCCATACCCTTCAAGGTATCAACCACAAAGCGGTACTTTGTGGCTTCATGCAAGGCAAGCACTTCAGGGTTGATGGCCTTGGGCATCACAACAGCCCCATTCTTCATACACTCTCTAGTGTCATAGAAATCTGCCCAAAGGTGTGCTTGAGTCTTGGTCCAGAAGAACTGGTCCCCACCAGTGTAAGTCCGTGGCTCAAAGCGATACGGATTCTCCTTCCTCAAACTCTGCCAATCACCACGATGTGCTTCTCCCACATTAAAGTTTGGCACTATTTCATCATCCTCTTGGGCTGCGTGCTTGTCTTTCCTCTTAGCGCCAACAGTCTTGGTTCTTCCCCCAGCTGAGCTGCCAGTGTCAGTAGTCTGAGGTGCTTTAGGAGGCATGCGGCCGCTAGAACGGCGGGGTGGAGGCACTGTAGGCCTTCCTCTCTTGGCAAGAGCGCCACGTTCTTCACCACTCCAACTATCCGAAGACATCGTCCTCTTTGCCCAAGTGAGCAGGAAGAACATGTGAAGAGGGCTTGAGGGCCAAATCCCCAAGATCTCCCAAAATATCTTGAGAGGGATCAAATCCTTTGGTGAAGAGGCTTGAGAGATCCCGATCTACGAGTGGGTGAAGTTTGGGGGGAAACTCGTGGTGGGAAGGGCCTAGGACGTGGTGGAGATGGTGGAAGCGGCGACCATGGAGGTTTTGGAGGTGGGGGATAATGAGGAAGAAGACCCCAAGGGGTATCCTCCCCCAAAACATAACCAGCCGCATGGCCGGTCGGCCGCCCGGTTGACCGGGCCAGGCGCCGGATGACCCGGCGCAAAGGCCGTCCGACCGGGCCAGTGATCGGCCAAAGTCTGTTTGCCCAGTTTTGTATTATTTTGCCTCGTTTTGCCCCTAATCTTTGTGTAAATGTGTATGAATGCTCAGATGATGACATGTACATATAGATAGATAGACGATGATGAGATGAGCATAGACATGGGGTTGGAAACATAAAGTTCTCTAGGCATACCCATTGGAGTGAGATCCAAACAAGATATAAATAGCAACAATGGGCATGATTCGAAGTATATCAAGAATCATAAACATTTTTGAAATAGTTTTTGCAATAAGATCATTTAGCCTTATATAGTAAAATCAAGTTATAATTGAGGCTCAATGAGGGGCGGGGAATTACTCCCCCTATGTCAAAGCGCAAATGTCATGAGACCTCGAAGAGACATGCTTGGGTCCATATAATGACATTGGGTCTATTTATGTTGCACACATAGGTATGCATCATACCAAGTCATGGTAAGATGACTATCCCCATATGTGCTATGCCTCTAAGCCCTTAATAAGAGTCCAGGCTCTGATACCAATTGAAAGTATAGAGATGGTAAACCTAGAGGGGGGGTGAATAGATTTCTACAGATTTTTATTCTTTCTTTGCAATATTAGGCTTTGCGGAATATAAAGGTGAGCCTAATGCAAACTAGGTGAAACAACCTATATGATGATACAACTAACTCGAGCACGAAGGCTCTCACAGGCAGTTAAATCACAAGTAAGGAGTTCGGTTAGAGATAACCGATAGCACGCGGAGACGAGAATGTATTCCCGTGTTTCCTTCCTTTGCAAGAAGGTACATCACGTTTGGAGGGGTGGAGGTCCCACGAAGGATTCCCCACACCACGAAGGCTCACCCTATTCTCCGGAGCCTATCCCACGAAGGAATAGCTCACTCACTTGTGGTAGAATTTGAGGTAGTCTCCAAACCTTCACAATCTTGCCCGGAGCAAATTCACAGCCCGGATGCTTTCGGACCACTCTTGCCCACCTAGGGTTTCCAAGGAACCCTAGAGAGCAAGCTTCTTGATGAATACAAGGGGAATGAGATTTGGCTTGGTAGAACAGTAGATCGGGTCCTCCTCTATTGATTCCCCGGAGGGATGTGAGTTTGGGTGGAGGAGGAGGGAGATCTGAGGCTTTTGGTGTTTCTAGCAATGGAGTATGAGAGAGAGAGAGCTCAAGAACAGCTTGTAGTGTAGTGCCTAACTATTCAGAGGTAGGAGAAGGGCTATTTATAGTGTCACTTGAAATATGGCTGTTGCCCACTTGACACATCAGCTTTCTCCCGAGAAACCTGGTCAACCGGACCACAGACCGGAGTGTCCGGTGCAGGGGCCGGTCGGACCAGACCAGGGACCGGACCCGCCGGTCCAAACAGGGCGGCAGGCCGGACCATGACCGGACCCTCGAAATGTCGCGCAGTACTCCCTCCGGCTGCGGCCGGCGCAGAGCTCGGTTGGCGCCGGGGCGCCCGGTCGAGAGCCCGGTCAGACCGGGCCAGGGACCGGACCCGCCGGTCCAAACCGGGCGGCCGACCGGACCCCGACCGGGGGCAGCTCCGTGTCTTCCAGTAGCTCATCCGGTTGCCATCAGCGCAGGAGCCGGTTGGCGCCGGAGCGCCCGTCCCAGCGCCCGGTCGACCGGGCGGCAGACCGGAATCTGCCGGCGCACGGGCCGGTCCAACCGGGTCTCTGACCAGCTGCCTGCTGGAGAACCCCTTTTGATTGTTGTCGAAATGGGGGGATCTCCTTTAGCCTTCTTGTTCCTTGATACACCATTTATGCCTCTTTGGCTAATACCTGGGATTATCCTTATAAACATGTATTAGGCCAAATACTCTAGCACGGTGTCATTGTTACCAAAATAATGGATAAGGGTAAAATACCCTTACACAAACAATACAAAATGAAATTAACACATCACACATCTTCGTACAAGCTTAATTATTTGGTGCAAAAAAACACAAAAGGAAATTAGAGCCTTGATTATTCCTCACAAAATAAACATACAACACAAGAGAGGAAACACATGGCACATATCTTTAAGTACAAGCTTAATCATTCAGTACAAAATAAAAAATAGTGATAGGAAACAAAATCACACATTTTTAGCCAGGGCCTCTAGCTTTTCCTTAAGCGGCGCTAGCACATTGGCCAGAGCCAAGTACGTCAAGTTAATCGTGTTTACCTTATCTAGCCCTTAATGCATTGCTTCTTACAGGCTTTGCTGAAATTCCTAGTCGGATGCCTTGATTTCTTTAGGTTGGGTAAGTCTCACATCTCTAGCAACGCACGAGAATGCTCCGGTCAGTAAATTTTATCAATCCATTCGAAGAATATACACATAGGGGATTAATAGTGGCACCCCATCAGCTTTCGAACGGTGTCCACGCCCTCCTAAGCCACGAGACAACGTGGGAGTTCGCGGTAGTTGCACTGCCGCCACGTCTCATCTATGTCGTTTCAGTTCTCGTTATGGATCCACCTTGGCACTTCGGCACCATGAGAAGAAAATCCCAAAAATCCCTGATCAAGATCACAAAAATCAAAGTGTAATAGACCACCAAAGAAGCCCAACGATCGAGGATGGCGTACGATGTCGTCGCTGACAGCACGATCGAGGATGGCGTACGATGTCGTCGCTGACAGCATAGATCATCATCATGATGCTCAGTAGAGCCTTTGCCACGGTCGTTGCACCTTGATGGATGTGAAATGCATACATAAACTTTGTAGTTTATTGCTACATATTCTCACATATTTGCATCACATAAGTAGTTATTATCAATGTTCTTAACGATTTCAGGGATTTTCTAAATAATATATATCCTCTGGTTCTAACTCTATCCGGCAGAAAAACATTCAGTTAGTATTTTGGACTTTCCAGGACCTACGAGACTCGAAAAAGGGCAAGGTCAGAAGAACGCTTCAGAATTTTTGAGACGAACAAAATGAGCTGAAATGAAAACCAGGAGGTCAATGTGCTGGGAAACGAGGCCCAGTGGCGCGACACAGTACCCAGGCCAGGCTACCTGGGTCTTTCCCCCCTCGGTCGTCCGATTCGCCTCAATCTTTCTCCCACTGGCGTGTTTTGAACTAAAAACGAATATATATACCCCCTCTTGACTGTCATCGACACATACTGAGGCAGAGATCGAAAACAAGAAACAAAGAGCCAGAAGGCTGCCGCCGGAAGTTGATCGGATGGGGGAACCGCTACCGGAATCGCCTCCGATGGACTCCAACCCCCTCCGGTGCGTTCATCATCAACATCTTCATCAACACCCCCGGCAACATCCTCCATCTACACCTTTTAATCGTTTAGCAAACATAATGTGTGACGCAATCTATTGTTTTCCCATGATCAATTGTGTCTCCATGTCTTTGTTTGATTAGTGACTTGGTTTACGGCAATTGCGAAATAGTTTGTGTCCAAAAAATGAAGTTAATTCTGAAGTCGATTGAAGAAATAGTCACACCCATATTTATTTAGTACATAATTCGAATGCACGTCTGGTTGCATAAAAAATCACGAGGTGCATGGGCCAGCGGCAAGCGCGTGGACTGTAGGCGCGAAAAGGCTGGCTTTGTCTTGGAGCCACAGGAATTTGCGGCGAGCCAGACAACAAATCGCCGACCCGACAACATCCATCCGCTGCCGTGCCGGCGCCCGCCTGCACCACACAGCCCTAGTACATAACCAGCGCCCAGCTGCCCGTATCCTTCTTCCTCCTCCGCTCGGTCCCTCCGCCCATCCCGAGCCTTTCCGGATTAATTGCAATTGCGATCCCACACCGAGCGCATGCACACGCACGCACCACCATAATTTAGTTTCCCAGCCCAGTACGTACGGGTCGCCGTGCTCGCCCAACCAAGGCGCGCGCGCGGCTCTACTAGTACCGCCTGCTCCCGTCATGGCCGCACCCGCGCTGGCCAAGCGCCCCTGCGACCACCCTACCACCTCCTCCTCCTCCTGCCGCGACACCAAGCGCCACCGCCCGATCACCGCACCGGCGCCGCCCACGATGGAGAGGCACGACGACGAAGCTGCTCCCTCGCCGTCGCCGTCGCCGTCGCAGCCGCTGCTCCCGGGCCTGCCGGACCACCTGGCCCAGCTCTGCCTCACCCCGCTCCCGCCGCGCCTACTCCACGCCGTGTGCCGCCCCTGGCGCCGCCTGCTCTACGCGCCCTCCTTCCCGCCCTTCCCCGCCCTCTACGCGCTCCTCGAGGACACCATCAACGGCCACGCCCCCTCCTTCGCGGCCTACGACCCGATCGCCGCCCGCTGGGACGCGCTCCCGCCGCCCCCCATGCCGTCCCCGCCCCCGACGCTCTGCCACCCGTCCTTCCTCTCCCGCCGCCTCCCGCTCCAGTGCGTCGCCGCGGCGGGGCGGCTCGTGCTCGTCGCCGGCTCCACGCACTCCCTCCGCCCGGCGCTCCCCCGCCCGCTCGTCTTCGACCCGGCCGGCCCGCGCTGGCACGCCGGCCCGCGGGTCCCGCTCGCCCCGCGCAGGTGGTGCGCGGCGGGGGCGGCGCGCGGGCGGGTGTTCTTGGCCGGGGGCGTCGGCGCCGGGTACGACCTCGCCGTCGCGCGCTCCGGCGCGTGCTGGGACCCCGCGGCCGCGCCGTCGTCCGCGGCGTGGGAGCCGGCCCCGCCGCTGCGGGACGGGCGGTTCAGCCGGGACGCGGCCGAGGCGGTCTGCTCCCGCGGGAAGGTCTGCATGGTCAGCCTCCGTGGCCGCGGCGCGAAGGAGGGTGCCGTCCTCGACCTCGACGAACGGCGGTGGGAGGACATGCCGCCCGGGATGCTTGCTGGGTGGAACGGCCCTGCCGCGGCGTCCCCGGACACCGGCGACGCGATCTTTCTGGTGGACGAGGAGCTCGGAGCGCTCAACGCGTACGACTGGGAGGCGGACCGGTGGCGGACGGTGACCGAGGCCGAGCCGCTCAAGGGCGCGTCGGAGATGGCGGCCGGCGGTGGCAGGGTGTGCGTCGTGGCGGACTGCGGCAAGAAGGTGGTGGTCGTGGACGTCACGACCACGGCTAAGGCGACGACGACGAGGAGAAACTCCACGTCAACGTCCACGGCGGCGCCGCGCATGTGGGAGGTGGAGGCGCCGGAAGGGCGGCGGATCGTGTCCCTGCACGTGCTGCCCAGGATGACACGACCCGATCAGTAGGCTTCCTCCCTCCCTTCCCGCCACGCCCACTGTACAAAAAACAAAGCCTCGGTCGATCAGCGTTCACCTCCTCCGTTGACATGATTTTTGGCGATCTCGCCGAGATTTTGTTTGATTTGATTCCTGCGTGCTTATGTTCAGGCTGGAACCAAGATTTTTTGGAGGTGCAAGATAGATTTTCAGTTTTTGATTCTTGCGTCCCTCTGTACTCCAGTTCTGTCGTCCATAGAGCAAAAGCAGGGTTCGATTTTTTGTTTTCTGGCGAGATACTCCAGGTACACATACATACAAGGATGAAATGCAATAAAATGAAATGAGAAATGGACTGCCGCTAAACTGCAATGCTGGTGCCCTGTTTGGCTTTGGGTTGGGGGCGTCTGGAATGTTGGTGTCGCTCTGTCGGACGCGAACGGCAGGCGGTCGCCGCCACGCGCGCCATAGCTTTTGCTCGCCACGCAAACCAGAGATATTTTCCTCCGCCCCGCTTGGCCGGTACTGCAGGGGTCGCCGCCACGCCATAGCTTTTCGGTTTGATTCCTCCTCGCCGTCGCCATCGCCACGTCCCCCATCGATACCCATGCACGGCGTTAACTACCTCCGATCCAAACCAATCGAATCCTCCTCCCAAATTAACTCTTGCGCGCGCGGGCCGGATAATCGTTTCAACCCACGGCAAACGGCCGGCCGCTAGTCTCCAAAGGTTCGGCATCCGTCCGCGCGCGGCAGGATCTCGCCGGTCCAATCAATGCCGAACATTTCTCCTCGGTTGTGCTGTGTGGTCCGGCGGCCGCCTTTTCCGTCCGGGCAGCAACAGGGGGAAAAGGGCTCGGGAAAAGCTTTGCTAGCTCGGGGCGAAAAAGGCCGGCGAGAGCGACCGGCGGATGGGAGTGAATGGCCGGCCGGCGAGAGCGACCCGCATTGTGGGTGGGTACTGCCTGCGTCGGTCGCGAGGCCATCATCATCGATCGTCGGGTTATTATTGACTACGGGACCGGTCGAGCTGGGGGAATTGCTCTCAAAAGTGTCGCCGCGCGCCGGAGAGGAAGAGGCCTGCTGGCTGCGGAAAGGTGGCGCTTAATTGGCATGGCCGCCGCCGTCGACGGCGACGGCGACCCGGGCGTGCGGGCCACGTGCATCCGGCGCACGTTCGCTCATGCCTGATGTCAGCTTGATCGCTTTGTGTAGCTAATTATCACTTGTCAGTTTCAGAAACCCCACGTTTACAACGGCTGATTTTTACTCGTCAGGAGAAATTCCAAGGTGTATCTGAAAGCTGTAGAAAAATTCAGCCTCCGTATTATTTCCAAGGTTAGTACTACTCGCTGATTCATCAAAAGTACTCTACTTTTTAATCTTAACTCGCTCGCTGGAATCTGAAATTTCAACCCGCTGCAAACCAGCACAAAAATCCTCTACAGTTTCAGTGCCCTCTACAGCTTCAGATAACAAAAGGCGACTGGCCTCTCGACAGCATATAAAAGTAAGCAAGTTCAGATGAGCATATCAAGTGCCAATTGGCCATGCTTATAGACTAGGACAGGCAAGAGTAACCAAACGTTGGAGTTGTCTATTCGTGGATAATAACAGAACTTTTGCTAATAATGTTGTCTGCAGCCCAGAAACGGTGATGAGACACTCAAAACCGCAAAAAGGTTTGCTCTGCTCAGCTTCCATAAAGGGCAGTGCTAGAAATCCTCCGGAGGCTCCAAATTTTCCAGCCTCCTGCTTGCATGCGTGACACGTGTCCACTTTCACCTGAAATTTAGACATTGCTTCGTCGCAGCAAAAATTCTCCCGCTTTTGCTTCATTGAAGCAAAAAACGGTTCGACTAAAATAGAAGGAGTGTTGTGACTCGTTCAGACTTAGTTTCGTCGCAGCAAAAAAAGTCCCACTTTTGCTTCATTGAAGCAAAAAACGGTTCAGCGTAAATACAAAAAAGAAAAAGACATGCTGGGCGAAGCAGGCCGGAGACTCGCCTGTGGGGGATGATGCGACTGGCAACGGTGGTGCTGCAACCAGGGACGGTGGTGCTACAAGCCGGGGCAACAACGCTACCATCTAGTGGAGGCGGTGCTTCAAGGAGTGGGCATCGATTTTATGATGGTACAATGTTGTTGCTTCAATTATTCCCCTATTATGCAACTTTAGTAGAAAAGTTTTGCTACAAGGTCTCCGGCGATGTTCTTCGACGAGGTCGTGTTTTTAGTACAAATGCTGCAATGCTATAATAGTATATTATTTTTGCTACAATTGTTTTGTCATGTTGCTACTTTAGTACAACTGTTTTGCTACGAGGCCTCCGGCAAAGTACGGTGCTCCGACAAGTTCTCCGGCGAGGTCTCCGGCGAGTTCTCCGGCGAAGAACAGTGCTCTGGCGAGGTCTCCGGCGAAGTCTCCGGCGAGGTCCACAACCGAAAGGTCTTTGTGTTTTTATTTTTAGTTGAACCGTTTTTTGCTTCAATGAAGCAAAAGCGGGATTTTTTTTGCTTCAATGAAGCAAAAGTGGGATTTAAAGCAAAACTGAATAGAGAACCCGATCGAACGACTCAGATTGATTGGATCCAACGGTGGAGAATCCGGAGGCTGGGAGGTTTGTAGCCTCCGGAGGATATATAGCATTTTCCTTCCATAAACTGGTGTTAGGTCGACGCTGTCACCTGTTGAAACCTCTCGAAAAGGCAAATGCACGTTGGCTTCAGTTAACATCAGCTTGTCATTGGTGCGTTGATCCAAAAACCATAGAAACCCATCTTCCCCGGTCTGTTGATCCATGACAACCATGACCAATGCCTCGATCCCTTGATCGAAGATAACCAGACACCCGCCCTTCCCTAGTTCCCTCCCAAGGACTCGACGTCGTCATCCTCAATGTCATCCGTTGCATCTCCTCTCGGAGTTCCGCCCGCAACAAAACTCGCGGGAGCAAAATTTCTCTACTTGCAGGTGCAAGTTCCACCTGCCTTTCGTGGCGCTCGAGAGAAAACTTTGTCAACTGGGTTGTGAATTCCCTGATCGAGGAGGTGCTCGCCCAAGTGTTTTGGCTTCAGCATGCGGTTGATGTGTGGAACCCCTGTACTCCATCCAGTTGAAAGCTAGGGTTTCCACTTTGCGTGGTGCCCTCACCGACACCAAAAAGATTGACCTCACTCCTACCCAAATAATCTCGAAGATGAAGGGATTTGTAAGTTGAGCCGCACTACCCAATTCACCAACATCAATTCATTTTTTGTATAATAAATTATGTTTCTCGTAAACATTTGATAAGTTCATGTAAGGTTATTGGTTAATATACAGATATTCATATTTTGTCATGTGCGTTATGATGACACTGGAGATGTATAAGCAAATTTAGTATTATCATCATCCTTGTTGTTCTACACAAGAAAAAAGATGATGTACTAAGCATTGTTCAACTATAACTTTCTTATAATCATTTTTTATGTAATTAATAAATATAAACATGACTATTTTCACCTATGTTTTCATATCAACCAAGAACATACAAAGCATGTTTGCAGTAACATATTCGAATTATATCTCCAGCTCTGTTAGATTTATTTTTGCGGGGAGAGAGCTCTACTTGTTGAGTATTGACTATACACCCTGAAGTGGTGATGGCAACCACCAAAGCTGAGCAGTTTCGGAAACACACCATGGCTGTTAAGACATTACCACTAAGAGACTGCTAAGAAACACTACCTAAATTGGCTTCCTTCTCTGTGAATGTATCCGTTGAAAATAACATGATGTACCAACTCTACAAACTACTCTGCATGTTACATCATGAAGTCGGAATAGTTTCTGTAGATTGCATTGTTTTGTGTCATATTGTGTGAACTGTGATTCTTTTTTTTCTCCCCAAACTATCAATCTATCTTATTGTAATATATAAGCCCTATTTATCTTCACCAATAGAATAGTATGATGCTGGATATATAGGGCCTACACCCACCAATGACATTAAGGAGACAATGCACTGAACGGTTGAGGAGAGTATACAGGAAGTACTATTCTTAGATAAACTGCAACGTCAATGCACTTCATTATGTAAGAATTCCAAGATACACTATGAGCAGACAATGCAGGCTACACGAAAACAAAAGATGTTAAGCTTAAACCGCGTTTGGTCAACAACGTTATGCAGAATCACATCCCAGAAGCATGCATATACCAGGAAACCAGACAAACAACCCAGAAGCATGTACACCATTTTTAGAAGCTTGTGTTAGTACAATCGATCAACCCTTCATGTTACTCTACTTGCTAGTTGATGTTATAGCAGAGTGCGTTATTTATTCCTTACTATAAACCTACTGCTATAGTTAATCATTTTATTGCAAATTGATTGTAACATTGTTTTGCTTAATTGAGAACTTGTGTGATAGTTTGTCATATTACTACAATCATTACGTGGATGTAAGAAATAAATATTATTAGGTATGAACACAACCACTATTTCCAAGAGCAAGAAACACTTTTTTTTCAAAACTATTACTCACAATATTTTCCATAACTAATCATTCTACTTCACTCCGCAACATGAAAATGTCAAAATGCTAATATAGTACCACTTGATTTTTATATGATTCATATCTTGATTGATCAATTCTAAGCATGCGATGCAAAAAATAGAAGTCTTATTGTTAAGTATTTCAGTTGGCTGCCTAAAATCCCACTTCTTTAGAAATTGTTGCCATAGGAGTGGCTTGCATTGTCTTTATTGTGTGTATTTGTTTTTAGTTAATCATAAGTGCATGATTTGTATCTTTGATCGGTAAAATCAGATATCTTTAAAAAAATACAAGAATAGTGGAATCTCTGGAATATATGCAACTAAGCCATCAGAGATTACTCACAACAACATTGTTCGAAGCTACTTCAGATTTTAGATTTCATCATGGATTCCGTATAAATATGCAACTAGGCAATACGGCTCCTGAATTGTTTTAAGCTAAGGGGTCCATTTAGATTTCATCTTACTTTCATATAGATATTTTAAGCTAAAAAAGTTTATTCTAGAACCACCGTGACATGTGGGCATGCCCGAAAAGGAACACACGGCCAACTCTTACTCACTTTCAGCAGAATCCAGTGGCATCGTCGGCCTTCAGTCTGGTTACTTTGTGATTTTCTTTGATGCCTATTTCCTGAGTAGGAGATTTTTCAAATCTCAACCGTATGTTTTGTTTTTTTAATTCGGGAAGCTTTAGTAATTTAAGAGCATCTCCACCGGTGACCTCCAAATATTAGCCAGCAGCACACATGTTGGCTATGTATTGGGACCGTCGATAGCAAACGCCGGCTAAAAAGTTTAGACTCTCCACACCAGTCAGCTCAATAGCATGTACCGGCAGCACATGGTAGAGGAGAGGGAGTGTAGGTGGGGAATTAAAAAGAAGAGAGAGTGCTAGGTGGGGGAGAGAGAGAGAGAGAGAGGCTCACGCGTGGGCCGGCGGAAATTTTCCTAGGTGGAGTTTTGCTGCTTCTGTTGCCGTCGTGCCCGATAGCTTCCCTTCGCACAGGGATCGGTTGGGGCTCGCCGGCTATTCTATTGGGCTCGTGATGACGTGAATTTTTATTGAGACCGCCGGTGTGAGCAGTTTCTCTCTCTAGACTCCCCAAACTGTTGCCGATTTGGGGCTTCCCGATGAAGATGATCTAAGTTACACAAGTTTTTGCTACAATCACTCTTAAGCCTGGCCACCACACACACGGACGAACACGCCCCAACACAGACTCCCTTGACACTCTATGCCCATCTTTAGCGCTAGACCATCTGCAACTATTTTTCTTTAGCTAGACCATGTGCAACAGAGATCGCCTTCATATTAATGTTGGATACAAGACAAGCTTGGAACGGCGACATTATGATTTAATGTCCCCAATCAGTCATGACCACTCCTCCTAAATCATTTTGTAGGATTGCTCCCCTAGCTCCTGACACGTCTGCTTTCAGGAAGGAGGCATGTCAACACCCGGATTTTTAAGTCCAGATGCCTATTATGCCATTCATCGCAATCCCAGGAATATTGTTTTTGCGAGACATAATAGATTGATATCACAACACATCATTCATTACAGCCCATAATTGTCTTACATAGAGGGATCACATGATCCAGTCTTAATACATCACAGTGGATCTAGAGATCCTATTACAAAACACATAGCGGAAGCGAAGTAACGGTTGCGGTCCATCTATTTCACAGGCAACTGTTGACGTCAGGAGTGATCCTAGTTGTCGTAGACGTCCTGCTGTCCATCTTCCTCATACTGCTGTTCTCCTTCATAGTCTGGCCATTTGAATAGCCAGGGACAAAGCCATGAGTACTTTAAAGTACTCGCAAACTAATACTAATGTAAGCACTATCAAGTATAGTAAGGGGGTGCTAAGCTCTAAGTTTATTTGCATAAAGCCAATTTTATTTCATAAGTATTTAGTAAAAGCCTCTTCATTTGCTAACTAACTCAAGTGGGAACATTAGTGTCATTCCCACAACTCTGTAGTGATTCAAGTCAAAGTCACCATTTCAAGTTCAAATCACAAGTCACCCTTCACATGTCACATTTTTGAAAATGGTCCGATGACGGAACAAGTATGGCCTTTCCAACCGTCCATAACCGTGGATGCGGCTATTCGAATAGTTCTACACTCGCAAAGGTCGTACACTTGTGCCACAACATTTGAAATAATCCGTCGGGGTTAATCGGCCCTGATTTATCACACTCCGTGTGCGGACTACCAACCATAACCTTTCACTTACATACCCTAGTATAGGCACCTCTCCCCATGAGCTTGGCCTCCCAGGTGAAGACAGACAGTGCCACTGGGAACCGCACGAGGCTTGGGCCGGACATTCACCTCATTTCACGTCATTTCACATCATTTCATATTTCTTTGGAGGCAGCCCTTGGCATAACCCCGATGACGCTTGTTTAGAGGGAACCCATACTAAGATACATAAACTTCTAGTTAAGCCCTTACCCATAATCAGGTATTGTGGGGGTACTTGCAAAATTGGAATGGTATCGCATCCGAACCCAACCATCAGTTTTTGTAAAGTTCACCATATCATTCATAAGTCATATTCACCTTCAAAATCTTTCAATAGAATGACTTCTCATTCCAAGGTTTTCAAAGTCATGTCATTTCACATGTTCCCATCTAAAGTAGTCAATTTTATTTATTTAGCACTAGCAACTAGTCATGAGGGGTGCTAACTAGCTTTGATTGTTCTAGGCTAACTTTGATACTCTTGTAGTATTCTATCTCTAGACCAAAGTTAACTATAAAAGCAAGTTATAATAATCAAAGTAAAAACTTGTAAGAACAAAACTTGGGATGGGATCATGAAGCGTAAAGTAAAGTGGTGAGTGTGCCTTGCTCTAGTAGAGCTTTGCACTTCGCAAGAATATTAGCTTGCCTTGGTTGGGGACTTGGTCAAGGTGGTCTTCTTCTCCTTGGAAGTAGACCTCCTCCTCCTCTGGATACTCCTCGGTACTAGCGTCTAAAATACGAATACGGGGTACACAATCATCATACTAAACTGATTTACTAAACTAAGCACACACATGATCTACACAACTTAAACTAGCATCACATATTACTATTAAGTTGGTGGATGTGTTTTTCTTATTTAAGAAAAATAATTTCCTCTCATACTAACTTAGGTGTTATTTTTATTTATTTGGAGAAATAATTTCCTCTCATTATCTTATTAAGATTTAATTTCTCTCATGAATAATATATGACCTAGGTTGACCAAAGTCAACCTCTTCATACTTATCATTTAAGAAAATGATTTAAATGAGGTGTAGCACCTCATACAATTTAATCCTAGCATGGTAAAGATTTAATATCATCAACAATTCATATGAGACCTTTATGACCAGAGTCTCTACACCCAATTTGAATTGTTGGTGACAAGATTTAAATGAGAGAAAAAAAACTCCCATATGATTTATTAATAGTTTTGGACAATATCTTTGACTAGAAATAGCCATATAGCCCTTTGATTAAACTAGGCTATGATCATTCGAAGTAAGCATGGCATATTTTTGCATAAAAAATTAGTACAAATTTAATGTGATTTATAGGAGTTGGAATTAACTTAAAAACATTTTTGTTTGATTTTTAATAATTATTCTAAGGCAGAAAAGTTCCTCCCTTGTTTATTTTCCTACTTTAATTCTATACTAGATCTAGGGTTCAATCCAGCGGCATTGTGTAGATAAAATCCTAAGCTTTCCAAATATATAAAATTTGTAAAATTTGGCCAAGTAGATTTCAAACTATGAAATTTTTAAGTTGACACCAGTTTGTAATCTTTCTCTATTCTGGAAATTTAAATTCAAACTTTGGGCTGGCGGGAAGACTAAGTGGGCTGCACAGCGGGAGAGAGAGATGGGCCGGCCCAGTATCGCTACGGGCTGGGTTTTAAAAACGGACAACAGGCGGGGGCTACGTGGCGCTATCTGAGGCGTTAACGGGATCGAGCGGCTCACCTCCTCCGGCGAGTCGTCGGAACCCTAGGCTGCAGGAGGTCTGGCGACGGCGATGCAGGGGTGCTCCAAGGCTGGCGACGGGGGCAAACGACTCCGGGTGGAACGGGGAGTCGAGTGGTGGCCTTGGTTTGTCGGGGGAGGCTCGGAGTCGTCGTCTCCTCCTGCGGCGGGTTGTGGCAAGCTCCGGCTCAATTCCGGCGACTGAGGGAGGAATTGGGACAGGGAACTGGTGGCAAAGAGGCAGAGGAAGGAGGAGAGCTGGAGAGTGTGCTCAATTGGAGCGGGGGAGGTCGCATTTTATAGGATGAAGGGGTGGCCGTGGCGCTCGGGGCAGGTCGAAGGCGAGGTCGTCGTTCCACGGCGACGAAGGGGCAAGTGATGGGCGCTGAGCGTTGGCAACGTCAAGGCGATGCTGACGAGCGTCGTGGCGCGGCCAGAGGAGGAAAGGTCGCGTCGTCCTCTTCCTCGCGTCATGGCGGTAAGGTGGGGGTCGTTCGTCGTTCGTGATGACGGCTACAGGGCGAGCGCGTCCAGGGGGGCTTGTCTGGGGGGGTAGAGGGTACCATGGCGACGCGACTGGTGCCTGTGGAGAGCGAGGGGGAGGTCAGAGTCGATGGGGCACGGCGACGCTCTGGCGCGTCCAGAAGCGTCCTGGCGCGCGTCCATGCCGATCCTGGCATGTGCTGGGCGCGTCTGGGCGCGCAGGTCCTGGGCAATGTCGTCATCTCCTCGAGTCAGCAGGTGTATGGTCGTGATCAGCATAGTGAGGGCAAGCTCAGAGACATGCTGAGGTGACTTGGATGGGAGAGGAGAGGAGGTGAGCATGTGGAGTGACATGGTGGCCGGCATGGTTTTGTTTTGGTCAATGTGGTCCAAGGCAAGGGCTGGCAAGTGGATGGTGAGGTAGAGGAGAGGTGCAGGGATGTTCCAGAGCTGCAGGGGTGGCCAGAGTTGGACCAAGTCTTCTCAAATTTTCAGTATGGGCAACAATAGATACCCTGCCAGAAAGGTGTTTGATGAAATTCCCAAAAGAAATTAATTTTTGAATTTTGCAAATCTTTTTGGTGGGTTGTAATCATATATTAAATGGATTATATTGGTGGTAGTGGTGATCAAAATGGAATTGAAATGCAAAATCTCATTTTGCATATGATCTTAAATCTTATTCAAAGTCTCCACTTGGCTTGCTTCTAATTTGAAATTGAGACAAAGTTTGGGGGTGTGGTTTTGAGAAAAGTTGTTCTCCTTGATGTTGTCTTGGATGAGGTGCAAAGAGTTGGTCAAGTGTAGAAGTGAAAACTCAAAAACCAGGGGCTCAAAGTGGGTATCATGCTGAAATTGTCACATAGGACCATAATCACATGTGAGCTCAAATTTGATTCAAATTTGATTTGAATTGAGTTTGATTGTTTTCAAAGGTGTTAATAAGTGTTTAGTATCCATTTACACCCAATGGTGAAAGCCAAAAGGGTCTAGGTTAAAGATTTGCAAAATTGGCCCTAGCCACATATGTGATGAAGTGCATTTTTCTTATTTTCTTATTTTCTTTTTCTTTGCTTCACTTAGGCATGGTCTAGGGTCCATTTAAGATTAGATGAGGTTTAATGTTGGTTTCAAATCATTTGGGCAAAGTAGGAGTGCATAGGACAAGAATTGGTGAAATGGCTATGTGTCACATATGCCTCTATGCATATGTTGCATTTGATTTTTAATTTGATTTTTCTTGGCCCAATTGATGTTGTTGGGTGTTGAAATGGTATATAGGAGTGATCCAACCATTCACCACAAGTCTTAGGGTCAATATCCTCAATTTCACAAATTTTCATTTTACTCCCATATGCCTTTATGGCATTTTTATTTTCTTTTTATTTTCTTTGGTTTCAACTTGGAAATGGTTTGAGAAGTACTAGATAAGGTTTATGAAGGTTTTCCAATCCTCTAAATAAAGTGTAAAGGCCTAGGGTAAAGTTTTACAAAAATAGCCATAGGCACATATGCCTTTTCTTATTTAAATTCTTTTTATTTTATTTTAACTTGGATGGTAAAAAGGAATGTGAGGTTTATGGTTTAAGAGTGTTTCAAATACTAGTAAAACAAGCAATCATGGCAATAGCACAAGATTTAAACAAGATCTATATGTATCAATCTTATTTTAATAAAAGTTTTTGTTGGTTCCAGAATTTGGAACTAGGGAAATTCATTTTGTTTGTTTTGAAATTTTTGGGATGTTACAAGGCATCTGCGTTCAGTTTTGTCCACCCTTGGTTCGGTTTTTTCCAGGATTCAACCCGAACATATGTCTCATTCTTCTTCAGCGGTAAATAGCCATAAGCAATTTGTTTGCCTTTAGCATTATCTTTCTCACCCATGTTCTTCGGTCCTTGAAAAGCATACTAATAAGACATCAAATAGAGTGCCAATTGCTCTATTTCGCATTTACCATTCTAAAAACAATATTGTTTCTCATATGTCATGCCCTCCACCAGATAAACAACATGTTGGCTCTTTGTGCTTTATCAAGTTGGTTTAGTAAGATCAACACCCAATCTTTACTTGTGTCCATGAATTTTTCATCATCAGGAAGCATATCAAGTGCCAAGTGGCCATGGTTATAGACTAGGATAGGCATGACCGCATGGGTAACCAAACGTTGGAGTTGTCTATTCGTGGATAAACCGAACTTTTTGCTAATGTTGTCTGCAGCCCGAAAGGATGATGAGAGGCACTCGAAACCACCAAAAGCGTTTGGCTCTGCTCATCTTCCATAAACGGGTATCAGGTCGACACCGTCACCTGTTAAAACCAACTCTCGAAAAGGCAAATGCAAGTGCATGTTGTCTTCAGTTTGCATCAGCTTGTCCTTGGTGCGTCGATTGGGAATTGGGCGCGCGTGCGATTTGCTCCGACCAGCTCTCGCAATCATCAGGTAATCATCAGGTAGCCTTTCCATCCGCCTCTCGCCGGTGAGGGGCGATGATCTTGGGCTTCTCCCGCGGTATGAGGACGCCCGGGACAGCAGCCCTGGGTTCGACGGTGGAGGTGACCCTCTTCTTCGCCGGAGAGGATCGGCCTGCGGTTGGTGGTGGTGGATCTTTTGATCTAGCACCGCGTTCCGGCGGCGAGATGGAGGAGCTTGGAAGCCGGCGATGGTGTCGCCAGTGGAGGGTTGGAGTGGCCAGCCCAGGGTGGTCGCCGACGTGGGGGTCCGACCTGAATAAAGGCGGCGGTCCTAGGGCCTTTCTTGCGTGAAGAGGAGGAGCTACCGGAGGCCTGGACTCGTGATCTGACCGGAGTGTTGAGTTTCAGAAGGCTCCGCCGGCGAATGTAACAATGTTTTTGCCTGCAGTTTGCTGGATCGGTGGTATTCGGTCGTGCACACCCATGCTTTTATTCCGACCGATTGGTTCTGGAGGGAGCGGCGCGAAGCTCTTTTTCTGTGTTGACATCAAGTGACTATGGATCCATGATGAAAGTCGGAAGAAGAGAATTTCATGAAGGCCGGAGTGGAGGACTAGCTAAGGGAGGTTCAAGTCTCCGCGCTGTTGAGCGACTTGCTTAGTGTTCCGGGCTTCACAGCAGCGGTATGAAAGTGGGGGCGACAACATAGGTGAAGTTCAGAGTCCTACCTTTCAGGGTGAAAACCAAGGTCTGGCCTTAACTGGTTGTGTCTGGCAATAACCTTATTGGAGGCATTGTTTTGAGAGCGGGGACTATCTTCAGGGTGAAAACCCTAGATCTTTGATTGGGCGACGACGGTGTTAGAGCACTATTTTCTTCTTGGAGGCGTCGTTTTTGGAGAGTCTGTATTTCAGGTGTTGTCTTGGCGGTGAATGTATTGCTGTTGTTAGGCCCGAGATACTATAGCGAGACTTTTGTTTCTTAGTTTTCTTTTCCTTTTTTTTTTGCTGTGTGCATCCGTAGTGCCATTAGGGTGGTGCGTTGTTGCAGAGGTTGTGTGTAATTGATATTTTTTAATATTAATATATTCCCTTTATCGAAAAAAATCAGTCGCCGGGAGTCTGAATCCAGTTAAATATGGTTCTGAAGACATGGCTGCTCTGTTTCTTTTACAGTTACAGTTATGCTACGGTAACGGTACCGACGAACAGAAGCACTCGCGGAGTATTGTACTGACCTGAAGAAACGAACGCATGCTAAAAGGAAAAGCCTAACAGTAGTGGTGTCCAGTCGACCATCACGACGCTGCCCTAATAACTATCTCATCTTTTCAGCACAATCAATGTTTTCATCCATTAATCTGCATCGACAAGAACCAGGGCAGCTACCTCGAGGCCTTGTGTTCAAACATAACACACGCGAGCGAATTCAGTACTGGTTGGCTGCCCCGATTTGTACAGCAAACCAGTGCTGTCTCGATAGCGCCGACGGAAAGAAACACCGCGCGTCGTACTGAACTGACTGGCAGAAATGAACACATCGTGTTTCTGTGCTAAAAGGGAAAGCCTAGCAGGCCGACCTTGGTCCAAACGGAACATGCATCACCATGGCCGGGCTAATAACTACTGCACCTTCTCATCACAATGAATTCTCTTCCTTCCATTAATCTGCAACGACAAGTATCGCCGCTAATAAATCCGAAAAAGAAAAAAAAAAGTTCGCCGCTAACAAAAGGCCGCTACTACTCCATAGCAATAGCCAAGCTGCTTTCCAGCTCGCATTGCTTCTTTCGAAACAACGGAGTCGCACTGACGAAACGAAACACATGTGAATTCAGAAAGCGGGCAGCGCGGCTAGCTCTCCGTAATACGGAGTATAAGAAAAGTTCCGAGTCTGCAACGGACCTTGAGTGGGTTCATTCAGCGAGTACAGTTTCACTGAAGCAGTAGAGGTACGTGAGGTTTTGGCGACTTCGATCTCCACCGCCAACAGTAACTTCAGTCGCCACCTCTACAAGTAACTTCGTTACTTCTGCCTCGTTTATTTCCAAGCTTTTCTCTGCAGAAAGACCCAAGATTGCTGACACCGCGATATAAGGAAAATTGCAGTAAGTATCCAGCAGGGAATTCGTGCTTAAAGCAAACAACATTTCTTGAACATTTATGCAATACAGTATTGTTCAGAAAGGAGGGAGATATTGTCCTTTTCATTCAAACCATCGAGCTTATCGGATGTCGAATCGTTGAGCTTATTGCTCCTCATTCAAATCGTTAAACTTGCAGGGTAGGCCTCTGTAGTAAGAGCATCTCTAGCCGTCCCCCGGGAAGATCCCAGGACCCTTTTTTTTCATCCGGATGAACGAAAACGGTCCAACCGCGCCCTCGGATCCTTATTTTCGTCCGGATTTGGGCTTTCGTCCATCCGGCAAGCACAGGTCATCCCGGCTCCCCGGGGAGCGCTCGGGGAGTCTGGACGAAATGAAAGCGCGGAAACGTCGAGAAAAAACTTCCCGCGCGGATGGTGACCCCAACTTGTCGGCGACAAAGGCCAATCATCCTCCGCGCGCTGCAAAAGTCTGCCGCCGGTCAGTCTTCGTCGGACGTGTAGCTTCCACGCGGCAAGTTAATGTCGTCGCCTCGGATTCACGTGCGGCTCCCTCTATTTATCGCGGAACCTACCGCGTCTGGCCGCATTCAGCATCGCCGTCCCCCTCCTCTCCCCTGTCTTCTCTCCCCAATCCTCCTCCAGCGAGCAATGGCGGGCCACGGTGAAGGCATGGCAAACAAGGCTTCGGCTGGGTTCCCTACACCAGTGGGAGGCGGGACTTCTGCACATGACGGGCCACCCGGCGCCGCCGGACTTCCGCGTGCCCGGAGGATGGCGCCTGAGCGCGGGGGCCGTCCCGATCCCGCCGCTTCCGGTGGGAGGCGACGAGCTCGACGCCGCTATCGACGCTGTGCGGGTCACCCTCAGCGAGGAGCAGAGCGTGGAGGAGCGGTACCTCCCCGACAACTACGACACCTGGAACGAGTTCTTCCGTCTCCGGCACGAACGGGAACTCGCAGCGTACGACGGTCCTCCCCCTTCTCCAACGCGTAACAACGCCGCCGGCCGCCACCGCTGGTGGGGCGAGCCGGGCCACACACTCGCTAGTGTGCTCGCGCACATCGAAGCCGGCAACTCCCCTGTCCCGGGGATGCCACCGTCGGCGCCGGCGCCGTTTCCCCATGTAGAACGCAGTTTTTAAAATTTAGGTCATGTTTTCATCTGGCCGAATTCAAATACATTACGGATTCAGCCTATATATGTTAAATATCTCTAAATTTCGCTTATGTTTGAATGAATTTCGTCTTATTTTGTCTGAATTTATCAGCATTTGTCCAAAAAAATTATCCGTCCTAGGCTCGCCGCTGGAAAAATGGAGCTCCTCAGGCCAAACTTTACATCTATCCGGCGCTAAATAGCACCAGATTTCGGCTTGAGAGCCCCAACGGGCGAGATGCTCTAACATATTGTTGCTGCTCAGACCAACCATTGCAATGGTATGGTTTTATAGGATACATAAATCTGAACCAGTTGCCAACACAAACTCCAAACTCTGTATGGACACCACCGCCTTTTACTTCGACAAGTTTTGCCCTACTTGGGGCGAGGACAGCAAAATGTTCGAAGCCATCGCTAGGTGGTCAAAAAATCTATTTATTATTTTTAATATTCTTCTTACGGAATGACGATATACGGGAGAGAGTTGGGGTAGCACCGATTGAAGAGAAGCTGGTCCAACATCGTCTCAGATGGTTTGGACATATCCAACGGAGGCCTCCGGAAGCGCCAGTGCATAGCGGACGGATAAAGCGTGATAAAAATGTTAAGAGGGGTCGTGGTAGACCAAACTTGACATGGGAGGAGTCCGTTAAGAGAGACCTGAAGGTTTGGAATATCGACAAAGTTTTAGCCATGGATAGGGGTGCGTGGAAGTTAGCTATCCACGTTCCGGAACCATGACTTCGTTTCAAGATCTTATGGGTTTCAACTCTAGCCTACCCCAACTTGTTTGGGACTGAAAGGCTTGGTTGTTGTTGTTGTTGTTGTAATATTCTTCTTACTAGGTGGTCTAGCAGGAAGCAGCCGGTGTGGGAACATCTTTAAAATAGAGGGTGCAGTGCCAGCGTCCCCACACAGCAGTATCAGCGCCCCCTGCTAGCGCCTATTTGGGGAGCGCCGGTGGAGATGCTCTAACAAGACTGGGACCACAAAATTGTTATGTTGCAGCTACACCACAAAACTGCAAATTCAAACCGATTCTGCTATGGTGAACAAAAGGACACTTCTCCAAATGTCCCATGCAAAGCAACCAATGGAACCACGAGACTGGGACACAAGCAGACGAGATAAGATACCAGGTAACACAACATTCAGAGTCGTCAACCACAAGGATATACAATGTGATTCTCTAGTTACATAGCATCCTAATTCATAAATATAAGTAGTCCCTCACAAGTTATATAATAACGGCAGTGCAACTGTTGCCAGTTACTGAAGGGAATGCAGCTCAATAATGTTCTCCCGTTGATGCAATGGTGTGGACACAATAAAGAGCTTCCTTATATCTTCTTCATATGTCATTTCTATTCCAAGGTAAACAAAACAAACGCAAAAGGTCAGTATGTACAGATATACTTGCCAGAATATCAAATGAACACAAAGACAAAGGGTGTGTTTGGTAGGTCGGGTGAGCTCAGAAAATCTCACCTCAGCTCGGTTGAACAGCCTAATTGTTGATTGGTAGCCCGGGTCGGTCCTTCTCAGCACCGCCGAACTCACCCGAAAAAGGGCTCTCAGCCAGGTTGGGTTGGGAAGCTCAAATCGAGCTTCGCAGGTCGGCCGGGCTGACCTCGCCCCGCAAAGCACTGTAGATGGCCCCACGCGCGACCCCCCAGACCCCCACCCCCTCTGCTCATTTCCCCCAATCTTGCCCGAGCTCCACCGTCCCAGCTCCTCTCCCGACCATGGGCTCCTCCCGCTGCGTGCCGGCGACCTCCTCCGCCTAGAGCGCTACCGCGCCTCCTTCTGCTCCACACCTGGACGCGCCGGCAACCTCCTTCGACTGGAGCAGCACGGGGACAAGGCGCCGCCTGGAGCACCACGGGGACGTGCTCCTCCACCGAGCTCCTCGTCCCTCCTCCTCCCTCTATGCATCTGCCTCCCCCTGACCGCCTCTCCCTCAAAGCGCCATCCTCTGCTGACGGGAGCCCTCCCCTGCCTCCGTAGGGACGACAGCGACACGCCATCCTCTGCCGAGGCTGCGGCTTGCATCCATTGAAACCGCCATTGCTCTGTCTGTCTCCTCCAGGATGAAGATTTCCTCAGCGAATCTCACAGCGATAGCTGCCAGTAGTACATCAGTTCTGCCGGCCGACGCGCTCCTAAGACCCATCGCCGCGGCCTAGCACTGTCGGCGAGATGCTTCCCGCACGCCCAGAACTCCATGGAGTGGAAAAGCTGAGCTGAGGACCCGATTGCTTTTCCCATTTCTTTTCAAGGTTCTTTTTGTAAAATAGTTGGAGGTGGGCAGTGCCCACATAGGAAGTCATTCCAAACACAATCTCTGTACACCATGTTTCAATGGCTACAACCTACCAAACAGACACAAAATCTCAGCTCAACTAGTCTGAAGTGGGCAGTGTTGAGATGAGAAAGTGATTCTGTGCTCACACGGTCTACCAAACACACCCAAAGAGACTAGAAATACCACAGTAAAATATTATGTGCGCAACAAAGTCAAATAACAACACATCTGTTCCATCAATTACATTTTTTTACGACAAGCTCCAAAACAAGGTTAAATGTCTTCATATCCCACGGCAGCTTATTTCCATTTCACAGTCGGTTCTTATAGAAGGACAAACACCACACAAGCAAATATTACCCACCATTGGCTCGGATTATTGACATGTGATATATAAAAGGAAAATGTACATTGTCATATATCTGAATCAGAAGAGAAAAACTCGTAAAAATCGATGCGTTAATAATCCCATAGATAATATAATAGGACACTAACAGACGACCATACAGAAAAATACATTACTGTTAGGAAAGAGGAAGCAGGTTTCAGACTTTATAGGTATGCGATAATTGCAGAACAATTGGTAATGATAAGAAGGCTAGGCATCTTTCAGCTCTTATTGATGATGTTTTATACTTTTATAGGTCCTGTTCATAGTATGAAAAACAGAGATGCATCAGAATGAGATGCCAAAAGTAATTTTTAGCACTAGTGCAGTCTGCTGTTACGAGACTGCTCAACAGGGCAAATCAAGTTCAGGAAACAAGCTATCTGATGCCAACACAAGCTTTAATGAAAGTAACCATTCTGTAGAGCCATATGCCATACCCTGATACTTCAGTACATGACTAGCAAAGAAAAACTACGACTGCAATCGACACTTGAAATGTAGCTACTACTCCAGTTGCTGAATATAAATTCATCATAGATACGAAGCTTGTAATTGGTTTTACTTCAGTATATAGCAACTAGCTACTCCCGGATGCCTATAAATATAGTTAAGTAAAACCAATTGCAAGCTTGGTATCCAGGATGAAATTATATTCAGCAATAAGGACATACAGAAACCACATAATTGCCACAACATGCACAATATTATTTCTCAGGGCCTGGAGAATGTAAGAGCAACGTTGTATCCTGAACATGTCTAAGCACCTTAGATTACTACCAGACCACAGTACAGATGTGTTCTCAATCATCATATAGCATGCATTCACAAATGTCGTGTAACTAGTAGTTTTATATGGTCTATGTAATCGAACATTGAACTAAGACCACTCCACAGTTATACCAAAAAGTGTGATAGCTGATGAACCAATAACTTTCCCGCAAAAAAAAAAGATGAACCAATAACAAAGGTGGTGGAGCATCACCAAGTGCAGCAATGACAAAATGAACTATAATGGTTTATTGATCAGCTACAAAATTCAACTAAGCAGGAAGCATGTGGCTAGACAAAGAAGAGAAATCTAAAAGAGATTAACAGAATGCACATTGCAAATCTTTGTAGCCCCTACAAAATAACTATACATATATCTTATAAAGGACAAAAGGCAAACCTTGCAGGATCATCATCCTTGGGCGCTGGGAATGTTGGAGGCCAGATCATCATAAAAGGATAGACACGTCCCAAATACCGTTCGTCTTCCATCTCATACACTTTACGCAGTGTTCTGGACTGGACATCCAAGTGGAGTACGCATTGACCCATCTCCAAGAACATGAATTCAGCATCGTCTGCTACATGGAGTATACAGACATTAACACACGTATCAAGCGTGTCATCTGACATCACCAAACAAGTATATATAGCAGGCAAATCAATGGTGTCCACCAACAACCAGTTGTCACCGTTGTGGAGCCAGATCCCAAGTTCATGACGGTCATTGGAATGGACCAGATACACCCCAGAATTGTCAGCAGCCCGCGAAAACACGGTGTATCTACTATCATACTCTACCCCTGATGGTAGCCGAACTGTGGATAGACTCGATGCTGTCAAATCCAAGACAAGAACTACTCTCGTGATACCCACAATATAGATTTTGTTGTGGACAAGCAGAGCTGTTAAATTGGAAACGAGATATCTGTTCTGTGTCGAAGCCGAAGTATGCGCACGCCAGACACCAGCTTGCAATGCATATACGTGCACCAGGATATTTGCTGACGAAGACTCCAGAAACAGATTGAAATAGGACAGCCCGTCGCCTTCTTCTTTGGAGAGGACTGCACTGTAAGTGAATAAGTAGCCATCCTGGGGTTTGTCCCGCGGGAACGGTGGCACGACAACCATGTCCCTCCCAGGGCGCAGCACGTTGTGAACTGCGAGCGTAAGCCCGCTCCTGTCGCGGCGCCTGGTGAAGACGCTGTTGCCCCGGCAGTCCATGATGTAGGTCCATGCATCGTCGCTCTGGCTGTCGTCCAGGCTGAAGCTCGAGCGGCGGATCACGGCGGCGAGCTCGGGAGGCTGAGGCAGCATCGGAACAAAGCGTGGAGAGGTCGGGCTGTTGTGGTAGAAGCCGAGGAGGCGGGGCGGGTGGAGCTCGCGGAAACGGCGGAGGAACTTGCGGCCGGAGGCGAGGTGGAGCCACCGCTTGCAGACGGCGGCGGCGCGGACGAGAGTTGTGGGGAAGCTGATGCGGATGAGGATCTCGTTCAGGAGGTTGTCATCGTCGATAACCTTCGATCTTGCGTAGGCCTCTGCCGCCGCTGCAGGCGTAATATCAGCTGCCGCCACCGCCGCCGCTGCCGGCGTAATCTCAGCTGCCGCCATCGCCGCCGCCAACGGCTGAATCTCGCCCTCCATTTCGTAGGGTTTCTGACTTCTGCGGGGTTTGGTCTAGGCGTAGGGCAACTGCGCCTCCTCTTTGTAGGCTGGGCCTCAGTAACT
Source organism: Lolium rigidum (assembly GCF_022539505.1). Classification (NCBI taxonomy): domain Eukaryota; kingdom Viridiplantae; phylum Streptophyta; class Magnoliopsida; order Poales; family Poaceae; genus Lolium; species Lolium rigidum. Next base: position 305,312,875 of record NC_061508.1, read on the forward strand.
TACGCCCATCAATGTCTGGCCCGAATTACCAATTTCAGCCCATTAGGACAATGTTGCCCACGACCACGAAGCAAGGAACGTTTATACTCACAAAAAAAAAATCAAGCGCTCTTAAAAGAATTATTTATAGATATGGTGTACAACATTTTGGCATAGTGCAATACACCTGGTTCGATTTCGTTCTGTGCATGTAGGTAAAAAAGAATTTTGCTAGTCCGCTACGCATTGAGTGAGTATAGTACCTATGTATAATGTGTTGTTTGGGAATTGTTTTTCACCCATTTCCATGCATCCTCATCGTAAAGTTTTTTAATTCTCTATGGATGTGTTATATTCAGCCAATGTGTGTGCATACACTACCTTGTCAAATAATCTTTTGTAGTTTCCACCCTAAAACAAGCTGCGGAAAAATTGGCAAGCACATGTCTTTTACAATACCTATGCTCACATGTTGGGAAGCCTCTGAACATGTGCCTTAGTCCTATAAGCCATTTTCTTGGTTATTTCATAATTGAAATCTCCCTTGACTCTATGAAAGAACTAACCTTCCAATTCCTTGACCCTTGAAATCTCATAGTGTTCTATCCCGATGTTATGTTCTAACGAAATAAAGACAACGATATAGAGGATAAGTCTCCACAAAAAAATTATTTTCACAAATATTACTCACAAAATTTTCTACAGCACTTATTGCAAAACTTGTTTTTATTTTCTATTTCATTTCTTGTTCCCAGTGCAACTTATAGCAAAATGTTAATATATGTATGACTTGATTTTTATGTGGTTCATATCTCGACTGATCAATTATTAAAATGTGATGGGAAATATGACATCAAACTAAGCTTAATCCCACTTCTCTAGGAATAGTCCCTGTCTTTTTTTTGTATAGTTAACCTAACTACATACTTTGTATGTTTAATCAATAAAATCAGGTTGTCTTTAACAAAAAGCAAACATAGTGGACTTCTGTAGAAATATGCAACCAAGGAAAATGGAGATAACTAATAATGAGTAGTGTTCCAAGCTACTTAAATTTATGTAGGTTTAATCATGGATTCCCTCTATATATGTAACAATGACTACGCTACATAACGTGTATTGTTCAAAGCTAAGGCAGATTCGTTTGAATTTCATCCTACTTACATATAGATATTTTAGGCGGTATGTTTTGCCTGCTCTTACAAAGATAGTTCTGGAGCCACCTTGACATGTGGGCATGTCAGAGAAAGAACAAGTGGCCAAGTCTCCTCACTTTCAGCAGAAATGCAGAATGCAGTGAAGACGTCCAACTGTTCCCCATGTGGCTTTCTTTACGGTTTTGCTATTTATCTGTTGGCTGTTTTCTTTTTCATCAACATTTGAATCCTGTGACATAGTTCAGTTCCATTTTTTTCAACAACTATCGATCACTACGGGTTTCATTTGCGTCCCTTTTTGAACGGGGGTTTTCTCCCCGCGTTTGGCTTAGCTGATTTTTGTCTGGCCCAGCTAGAACTGGAGTAGTAGCCAATGAACATGTGTATGTATTGCAAGTTATACTAAAAGAAATAGAATGCACATACATGTAAACACTATACATATACCGACCATGGGTACCTACATGTAGTTGGTTGACATATAAATAACACGTATATACCCCCGGTAACTCCATGTAAATTGCTACTACTTCCGTATCCGTAGCATATGCTTATTGTATAGACATACGACAATATTGCAGGGTCCAGAAGTTATCAGAAACAGCCATCTGAAGGAGATTGCGGGAGCACCCAGCCAGCGAACTGAATCAAGTACAGTATTACCAAAACTAAGACCGCCCAAGCCTTTCATGTTGATCTGTAAAACGCGTAGGTCTTAGGAAACCTAAATCACAGGGACAAGAACAATATAAGGAAAACAAAGGAGGTGGCGTTTTGGCTCATATGAGCAAATGCTTCCATTATACAAAATAATTAAAATACAATTTTAAAAATGTCATAAAATTATGACATAAATTTTTTGATGTACATCGTGACATTCTATGTTAGTGCACAAGTTTTCGTGGAGAAACAACATTTTATGTGGCGTGTACAAAAAATACAAAAAAATGTCGTGTACGTAGTCGTGTTATAGCATCAAAATTTGTCTTTTTTACAGGAGCCACATAATTTTTTAATTTTTTTTGAAAACTTATGTACGAACATAAAATGTGTAGATGTACATGAAAAATTTTATTTTAGAATTTTTTGACACTTCGAAACGAAAGTTCACACAACGGGAGCAAATGCTCCTATGAGCCAAAGTGAATATCCCGAAAACAAAGTCACAGAAACAGCTGATTTATATGACCGAAGAGCAACAACTGCAGAAGTCCTACTATGTGCCGAATTGAGTTTCTGGTGGTAGAGTACATACATACTCCCTGGCTCTTCCATCGTAACTGTCAACCCTTAACAGCCATAGCACATATTACCTCCGTTCCGTACATCATACTCTTGGATTATGACATAGAAATTTGCACACTTAAAAGGTTGCAATATGAGAAGTTCAAGCTGATGAAACAAGTCTACAATAAACGCTATTCTATGGGACTACATAAGTAGTGCAACAGGAAGCATCACCAACCAACGTTCTGAGTAATACGAACGCCAGCAAATGGAAGGGCCTGAGAATATGTTACTGTGAGTAAATGTCAGAATTGATGCGATCACAGTGCCCAACTAATGGAAACTTGGATTTCACTTTGGATACAGAACTGTTTGTACATGTCACCAGTCTCAGCATCATTACATTACAATCAAGTATCACATTCTTACAATTCAGTAAAAGCTTCTGACACAAGTTGCAAGCAAGGAAACCAGTGGAAGAAACAGCAGGCTCCACACTTCAAGTTGAGTGGATAGCTCCAAACGCCCAAACATTGGACAAGGATATTAATCTGGCAAGGCAGTCCCTCTTTCCAAGTTGTTCTTGATCTCAAGCGTGTATTTGCCAAAGGCCCTCTCAATCTTCTTGTTGAAGTGCTCGTTCCGGTCGTTGATCGAGTCAATGTCCTTGTCTTCATTGAACTTGCGTCTCCTGCTGAATGATTTCCGTTTCTCATCCCGCTCCTTGAGCTCATTAACCATTCGGTCAATGTTTGGTTCCGCCACCTTAGACACCTGTGCAGTGCAAAAGGCAAGGCTTCAGTAAGAACCAAGGACCATACCAAAAACAAGATTGCAGAAAAGCTGGTGTAGCGGCAGTACCTTGCCATATTGAAGACTTGAAGCCTCGCGGTAGAATTCAGGATCGGTTTCTTTCGCCCTATTGTATGCATCCATGTTGACTTCTATATTCTTGGTCCTCTTCTTGTATGCAGTATACAAGGTTTTCTGGTTGAAAACTGTAAGTAAGAAAAACCTTGTTAAGAAAGATTTAAGACTTAAATAGAAAAAGATAACCTGCCTTCTGTATATGGGATATTCCAAGTACGGTTATCCAGATAGCTGGTGACTTAACTTAAACTAATAAGATATCAATATCACAAAAACCTTATTCAAAAAGATTAAAAACTTGACTAAAGAAGATAACATTTGTATGGTTTTTGTATACAGTTACTGAAATGGTATATTACAAGTACCGTTATCTACATAGCTGCAAAGTTGACTTAAAGAAATAAGATATCAGTCTCAACTTTATCACGATTCAGTTCAGCACCTTGCAGTGCCTTTCATTCAATACTAACTAACTAGCAAGGTTTAAACTTCTAATCCAATGTAGGAAACTTGCTGTATACAAGAATGTAGGAAGCATATATCTGATAATATAGATAGACGTGTTTCAAGAAACATAATTCATTTTGTTTGTTCATTAGAAATGCATTTCAACCTAAAACAACCATTGGAAAAAGTACGGAGTCAGAAAATTTTACTAGAGTTTATGAACTTTTGTTCTTTTCTCTAGCTTAGGAGGAACACTGCCTCAAAGGTCAGTAGCACACTGCTGTGTGCATTACTGCATATGCAATAAATCAATTTAGTAACAGATTTATACTGCAACATGGCTCCATATGAAAGTAGAGCAAGATTATAGAGATGAGTAACACACAGCTGGATGATTATCTAAGAAACATGAACATCCCTAATTAAAATTAAGTTCTAATACGCACAGATAGTTGATCATGAAATGGCACAAAAAGCAATAGACCAGTTCATGGAATATCTATTTTCTTATATTTCACTTTAGCTGTGCGGCATCAACTCCACACCAATTAGATAAACAAATTCACAAGATGAGCTCACCATCCCAGCCATCTGGCGCAGGTTCTTTCTCCCACTTCTTGTATTTTGCTTCTGCCATGTCCTGTGTGTCAAGCATGTAAGACTTGGACATGTCCAGGCCATTCGAGTCGAGCAGCCTCCCGATCTTCTTCTTCCTCTCTTCCAGCCACTTCTCCTTGGATACGCCTTTGCTCTCGCCACGAGGCTCCATCCTCTTCTTCTCCGCAACCATCGCCTGCTGGTTCGCCTTCCTAGCTTCGTTCTGGAATCACATACAAAGGATATGAGTTTCCATTTAGCACACGCAGCAGCTACATGCTTACATTAGCTAAATGAAGGGCGCAGAATCAACGGTTCAGCGTACCATCTTAAGCTGCAGCTGAAAGAGCTTCTTCTGCTTTTCAGTCATCTGGGGGTAACCGTCATTAGCGGCTGCATCCTCCTGCTGCTCGGAACCATCATCACCGTCAGCCTGCTCCGGCGCAACCTCCGATTTGCCAGAGCCTCCGGCAGCCGGCTCTTGCTCCCCACGCTCCAACGCTGGTCATCGAACAAACGGTAAGGACACAAACAGCGGCCGACTATGTTCGCGAAATTAACAAATGGAAAGGCAAGGTCATACCTGCTTTGGCGTTGGCGATGTTCTTGAAGCAAAACTCGGAGCAGTCATGGTAGGGGTTGGAGGCGTTGACGCAGTCGGGGTGCACCGTGCGCTCCGCCGCGGGCTTCTTCCACGACTCCTGCTCCTCGAGGAGGCGCCGCTTGGCCTCGGCGATCTTGCGGTGGCAGTAGTCGGAGCACTCGTGGAACGGGTTCGACGAGTTGACGCAGTCAGGGTCCGACTTCCCCATCGGGCTCGGCGCCTCTGCGGATTCGACGGGAACCCTAGGTTAGGTTTTGGAAGGAATTTCACAAATTGCGAGTACATCTCGGTTCGATTCGGAGCTCTTACCTTGGGATTTCAGGCGGGCGGCGGATCTGCTGCAGGTCGACCGCGTCTGCGCCTGAGAGAAGGCTTGAAGCGCTTGTGGGAGGGGTTGGTTTTGCTCCGGCGCCGGGAAGGGATCCGGCGGGACGGTCAAATCCGGCGAGCGGGGGCTGGGATCGAGACGAACGAACCCTAGGTTCGCCTGGAGAAGCGCTATCGGATTGTGCTCGGCTGAAAGTGAAACGAGAGGGCAGGTGGACGATTGGGCCAGTCTTGTGGGCCGCCTATTCCGCGGGATTCCTTGTTCCACTCAGCCTCGAAACAGGCCGCATCCCCGGGTCCTCTTGGGGTAGGCCCAAGATTATAATAAATAATATACAGTATATTGTTCTGGTTGTTGCCACTTTGCTACCAAGTCTCTTGCGCCTATTAAGCTTAGGGCGCAAGAGACTCGCCTATTAAGCTTAGGGCACCCCTCAAAAAAATTAAGCTTAGGGCATGGCCAACGGCTCGCCTAACCTTGTTTCCTCGCAGTCTTTTTAGGCTTGGATGTCAGACCGAACCTAGGGTGGTTGTTTCGCGGAGTGTGGTAGCCTCTTGCAGGAGAGGCCGGTTGCTCGTGAGAGAAAAGCAGAAGAAAGAAAGAAAGAAAGAAAGAAAGAAAGAAAGAAAGAAAGAAAGCTGAAGATAGAGAAGAGAAAGAGAGGAAAATCAATGGAGATGGGGATCTGCAAGTGTAGAAAAGGAATCTCGTAGGATCCCAGTGAAGCGATCATGCGTTGGAGAGATTTTCCTTCATACCGCTGCTTCATCTCCTTTTAGCTTCATGATGATGTGAGGCAGTGGCAAGCAGCTGCTACCATTATCCATGCGCTTAGGCCCTGTTTATTTGTTTGGCCTCAAAGCACAAGCCAGACAAACACCAAATTTTTAGGTCCGGGCTTATAGAAGTGTTTGTCTGATTTACACTACAAGCCCACGAGCACTTCTGGAGGTACTCCCCGCAGCTTCCAACGCAAGACAGAATCGGTACATGGAGTTGCCCCTAGAGTTTAGAGTATTTACGAGCAATGCCACCGCACATAATACAAAGAAAACGTTCCAGAACCAGCCCAACTCCACGCTCGACCTGTTCCCCCAATTGGCGTCGACCTGCTCGAGAAAGGAGAGGCGACTAGGGTTTCTAGCGCCGCCAGCTTCTCCGTCCACCCCGAAACCCCCCCCCCTAGGCCGGCCAGAGCTCTCCGCCATGACTCCCCACACGCCTCTCTGCCCCGACTCCGAGTTGTTGTTGTTGTACATTGTCGTCTCCGTCTTTGGTGCTAGTGTGGGAGGCCGTCTCCGACCTGTTGTCGCTGTACGAGGCCGTCTCCGAGCTGCTGAATGACACCGGCCACCTACACAGCCAGGAGCAAGGGAAATTTATCATCTTTTCTCGACTGCATGTTTTGTGTGATTTTTGTACGATATAGGACTTCTATATGCTATCACATGTGTGTGATTCAGATCTGTGGTTTATATGTGATTCAGATTTGTTAATTGGAGCAAATTTATATTGTTAATGTACAATTTGTGCCAAGCACAGAGCACAAATCATGGAAAAATCTATGGGTTGAAGTTGTCATTTTTTACCCAAAATTATGTTTACCTAAACATGATACATTCATTAGAGCTAGCACAAATATGAATCAGCTTAATCCGATCACATCCGTACTTATACATCATCTTCAGCATACAGCTAGGGGGTAATTAAGACAATCACCACCAGCATATCCACCAACTATTCGAAAGCAGATTGCCAAACAACATTTTTACATTTCACCAGCTGTCCAGCTCTAGCCGCATCTCAACCCTACCAGCTCTAGCTGCTTCTTGTTCACCTACATCCCAAACAAGCATGCACTTCGTTGTGGTTGACAGATCGACGGAGTGGAGTCCTGGAGCAAGGTTTCTTCCCCGAGCGCAACACACGCCGACCAAGCTCATCACCGTCACTTTCGGCCAGCAAGGTGGCCCATCCTCAACCTCCGGTTCGGAGGCCCTCCGATTCTTCTGTTGGTGCTCGACGCTTCCAAAAGGCCAAGTGGTGTGTCCCCGGTCTCCTGGTGGTTGCCAGCGGCTGGATCTTCTCGCCGGAGAAGAGTATTCGAGCATGCAACTCTCTGAGCTCGACGAAGATGCTTGGAGCTCGCCGGCGTGTGATGGCAGAGGCACCAAGGCCCTTGATTGCTTTTCCTCTTCTTTATCCAAATTGTAGGATCTCTTCTTCAAATAGCTGGTTCTTTAGGGCAAGAGATGACAAGGGATATTACTGTAATTTGTACCTGCCACATGTGCGTTAATGCAAGTTGCTCCGTTGGGGTCGCTTGACCCCATCTTGTGTTCAAAAAAAAACTTAGCCTAGTAGAAGTGGGCAGCTATAGGTGTTTTTTTGATTTTTGCAAATACGGGTTTTCCGATGTTTGGTCGGGTTTTGGTTTGGTTTATGGTTCGTTTTGTTAGGTCTTCTGTTTAAATTTTCCTTTTGTTTTCTTTGGTTTTGTTTGTTCGGATTTTAAAATGCTAAATTCATTTTTTTAATTTTTATTTTTAAAATTGTCTAAATCTTAAAATATTCATATTAAAATTATTTTAGATTCGGAAACATTTCAAAATTTCAAATGTTTATATTATGAAAAGGGTTCATATTTGAAAAATATGCATATTTAAAAAATAGTTTGGATCTTGAAAATATTAAAAATTTGAAAATATTAAAAATTTCAAAAAAACTATCAACTTTTGAAAATACTCAACATTTCAAAATGTTAAATATTTTTAAAAATATGCAGGTTTGTAAAAATATTCAGATTTCAAAAAAAAGGAAAAAAGAAGGATATATAGGTACGCTACTAGTGTGTGTGGGACCCACAAGTCTGACCAAGTGTAACACGCCACCACTATTTCTACTCCGCTCGACGAGTCCCCTAGCCACTAGTTGCTCCTTCGTCATTGTCGCCGGAACATCTCCGTCGACGCACCAACTTGCTTTGGACCTAAACAATGGATTCCAATAGTCCATCCGAACCAACTACGACATGTTTCGTCGATGAAAAAGTATATTTCAAACCCTGAACATGTAGAGGTTTGGCGAGATGAACCCCGAACTTCAAATCCTTGTCGTTTGTGTGTAATTTTTGTACGATATAGGACTTCTATATGCTATCACATGTGTGTGATTCAGATCTGTGGTTTATATGTGATTCAGATTTGTTAATTGGACCAAATTTATATTGTTAATGTACAATTTGTGCCAAGCACAGAGCACAAATCATGGAAAAATCTATGGGTTGAAGTTGTCATTTTTTACCCAAAATTATGTTTACCTAGACATGATACATTCATTAGAGCTAGCATAAATAAGAATCATCTTAATCTGATCACATCCGTACTTATACATCATCTTCAGCATACAGCTGGGGGTAATTAAGACAATCACCACCGGCTGCATATCCACCAGCTATTCGAAAGCAGATTGCCAAACAACATTTTTACATTTCACCAGCTGTCCAGCTCTAGCCGCATCTCAACCCTACCAGCTCTAGCTGCTTCTTGTTCACCTACATCCCAAACAAGCATGCACTTCGTTGTGGTTGACAGATCGATGGAGTGGAGTCCTGGAGCAAGGTTTCTTCCCCGAGCGCAACACACGCCGACCAAGCTCATCACCGTGACTTTCGGCCAGCAAGGTGGCCCATCCTCAACCTCCGGTTCGGAGGCCCTCCGATTCTTCTGTTGGTGCTCGACGCTTCCAAAAGGCCAAGTGGTGCGTCCCCGGTCTCCTGGTGGTTGCCAGCGGCTGGATCTTCTCGCCGGAGAAGAGTATTCGAGCATGCAACTCTCTGAGCTCGACGGAGATGCTTGGAGCTCGCCGGCGTGTGATGGCAGAGGCACCAAGGCCCTTGATTGCTTTTCCTCTTCTTTATCCAAATTGTAGGATCTCTTCTTCAAATAGCTGGTTCTTTAGGGCAAGAGATGACAAGGGATATTACTGTAATTTGTACCTGCCACATGTGCGTTAATGCAAGTTGCTCCGTTGGGGTCGCTTGACCCCGTCTTGTGTTCAAAAAAAAAAAACTTAGCCTAGTAGAAGTGGGCAGCTATAGGTGCTTTTTTGATTTTTGCAAATACGGGTTTTCCGATGTTTGGTCGGGTTTTGGTTTGGTTTATGGTTCGTTTTGTTAGGTCTTCTGTTTATATTTTCCTTTTGTTTTCTTTGGTTTTGTTTGTTCGGATTTTAAAATGCTAAATTCAATTTTTTTAATTTTTATTTTTAAAATTGTCTAAATTTTAAAATATTCATATTAAAATTATTTTAGATCCGGAAACATTTCAAAATTTCAAATGTTTATATTATGAAAAGGGTTCATATTTGAAAAATATGCATATTTAAAAAATAGTTTGGATCTTGAAAATATTAAAAATTTGAAAATATTAAAAATTTCAAAAAAGCTATCAACTTTTGAAAATACTCAACATTTGAAAATGTTAAATATTTTTAAAAATATGCAGGTTTTTAAAAATATTCAGATTTCAAAAAAAAGGAAAAAAGAAGGATATATAGGTACGCTACTAGTGTGTGTGGGACCCACAAGTCTGACCAAGTGTAACACGCCACCACTATTTCTACTCTGCTCGACGAGTCCCCTAGCCACTAGTTGCTCCTTCGTCATTGTCGCCGGAACATCTCCGTCGACGCACCAACTTGCTTTGGACCTAAACAATGGATTCCAATAGTCCATCCGAACCAACTACGACATGTTTCGTCGATGAAAAAGTATATTTCAAACCCTGAACATGTAGAGGTTTGGCGAGATGAACCCCGAACTTCAAATCCTTGTCGTTTGTACCCTGAACCATTGAATCCCGGTCTAAATTAAACCCTGGAGTTGTACACCGCTTTAAGCAGCACCAAAGGGTTTTTTTTTTTTTTTGCATGGCGCCACACACCCTCGCACATGCACTGCTCTATAGAGCGGTGGCGCAACATTTTTTTTTCTATTTTTTAGGGTTTAGGGTACGTGCCACTAGCGGACATTAATAGTGGCGCGTCAGTATTTTGGTCCACCAATATTTTAGCCAAATATGGGTCACGAGTCTTCCCGTAGTGGCGCGCCACTAATGAGATGTCGCTTATAGAAGTCTTCGTACTATTGCATATGCTTTCCTCTATTGAAGCTTGATCTTCAAAAACATTTTGAGAACCTGTATAAACTTTCCAAAATAATTCTCAACTTGCCGATCCATGCTACATAAGCAATGTCTGAACCACAAATTGGCTTTTCGTGATAAAAGGTTGTTTTTCCAAATGTTGCTCTTTCCAAGCACAGGAGGCCCGCCTTCTAAATTGTGAAGGTTTTGAAGTATCATTTTAATACTATGAAAAACAACTATATAACCAATAACTTCCTTCTTAGTCAAACAATTGAGAAGCAACTAATCCGTGCTGGAGCAGCATGTTTTTACCACAAACTTGGTTTACCTTTTACAAAAAGTTGCCTTTTCAAAAAATAGTTATCAGAATGTGTTTGTGTTAGATCTGGTTTTGAAGATCACATCGCGAGAAACAATTTAATTTGGACGCTTGGTATGAAAGTTAAGCATTTTTATATTTTGGACAAGATTTGCATGGTTGTGTTGTGTGTGCAGAAAAGTTGACATGCAGGTGGCATGCACTCCTCACACCAAAAGCGCATCGAGCGCTTCCTTTATGTTGGAACTTTGGATGGCATCTCGATTCCCTTCAGTCGCAGAGTGCGCAGGACAGCAAAACGTCAACGGTCACATCTAGAGAGAGAGGAACGATGACCGCCGCCACCACCACGGCGACCCGGCGCCGCCGCGGCCGGGGGTGCTGCGGGCACGGCGCCGAGGCGGCGGACGACGACGATGAGGTCGTGGTTGTTTCGCGGGCAGGCGCGGAGAAACAGGGGTGGGGTAGGCTGCCGCGGCTGTCGCGGTTCGAGGAGCTGCCGGACTATCTCCGGGACAACGAGTTCATCCGTGGCCATTACCGCTGCGAGTGGTCCGTCCGCGACGCCCTCCGCAGCGTCTTCGCCTGGCACAACGAGACCCTCAATGTCTGGACGTACGTCCAGTCTCCCTAGTCCCCTCCTCTCGCCTCGCTTCTCTGAATCTGAATTGGGTTTCTCTTGCATTTTCTTGTCCATGTCTGACTCTGTTTCTTGCTGTTGCAGCCACCTGGGCGGCTTCTTTCTGTTCCTGGGGCTCGCCGTCGCCGGCGATACGGAGTGGCCGGCCGCCGCTGCGGCTCCGTGGATCATGACGACGTCGGCCAGCGCGTCGTCGTGGGCGGCCAAGAACAGCTCGGTAAGAAAGAGGAAACTATTCACCTAGAGTAATATTTTACTCGTTCGGGCCATCAGATACAGTATGTTTTTGTTTTATTCAAACAAGATTACAAAAACAGTCTGGACGAGTACAGCTGCGCAAAGCCACTACTAGCCACTGAAATTTGGGAGATGCTCTCGATAAAATCCTAGTGCCAGTTGTATTATATCATCGTTTGATGTGTACTTTACATGGAGTTGGGCATGGCCTGTATCGACACAGAGCTGGATGGCAGCTATGAGGAGTGGCCTAGTGATAGCAACGCAACCAAGAAATGCTGGGATAAGTTACGTGTATTTCAATTTGTTGATTGATGGTTTAAGGAATCTTGCACATTTACTGTTACTTCTATTTGTTCCGTCCATGGGGCCTCTCGCACACAAAATCATTAGGCTTCGTTAAGTGCCAATTTATTTTGGATTTTTGAAATTTAATGAAACTGAATGATACCTGGTAGCACATATCTCAAAGATGGAATAAAGTGAATCCGATGACATAAACATGCGAGGAAGCCTTTACTCGATGAGTTGGCTGCCAGCCATAATCTTGTTATCTTCTTATTTTCCTAAGCTTATCATAGACTTAGACGCCTCTCGGAAACTTCATAATTTGAATCACTTTCTCTTCGGGTAGTAACATAACTTTAACAAGGAACTCGGCATTATAGGACCGAGTTTTCTTTAGTAGTAACTGTCTGAGTTTTTCCGTTTTCTCCGATCTCCGCCACTTCATCAGCTGTGGCCTGTAATATAATAGCTTTCAGGGTTAGGTTCTCATACAACTCTATCCATCTGTGCTATGCATCGAGTGGAACTAGGGGCTAAGACCATGTCCATGTGATATAGATCAAATGAAAAAAACTATGAGTGAGATCTATTTGTCACGCGGGCTAGCTTTTCTTAATCCTGGCCAACTCATTCATTCGAACAGAACCAACATACTATTGGTTGGTCTTTCCCTAAAAAAACAACTTGGTTGGTCTTCAAAGTGGTCATCATTTGAGTACACAAACACATTTGCAGAAAATTTATCATTCAATTTTATATTTACTCCCACTGTTTAAAGTTAATTGACGCAGATCTAGATATGCATCTATCATGAAGGAACAGAGGTTTTATTTAGCATCTTTTAAGTGTCATATCTAAATTTTCACCATTTGACAGTATGCTTATGATGATATGTTACTAACCGGTGATTCCCTTTTGGTTTGAGCAGAGCTCGGCGAGCTATATTTCACCGGTGATGGGTGGCGGCGAGCACGCTGTGGCGCGGTGGCCACGGACGGTGTTCCTATGCGGCACCATGACGTGCATGTTGATGAGCGCGGCGGCGCATCTGCTAGCCTCCCATTCACGCCACTTCAGCCAGCTCTTATGGCAGCTCGACTACGCGGGCATCGCCGTTATGATGGTCTCCTTCTACTTCCCGCCCATCTACTACATCTTCCTCGGCAGCGCCGCCGCGCAGGTCGCGTACCTCTCCGCCGTCACCCTTCTTGGCGTACTCATCGTCGCCGCGCTCCTGGCCCCCGAACGATCCTCGCCTCGATTTCGGCACCTCCGGGCGGGGCTGTTCGCTTCCCTGGGCCTTTTAGGGGTCGTGCCGGCGCTGCACGCGCTCTGGCTCAACTGGGGACAACCGGAGTTCTACCTGGCGCTATCTCTCGTGCTCGCCATGGGGATCCTGAATGCAATGGGCGCGGGGTTTTACGTCGCCAGAGTGCCGGAGAGGTGGTGCCCGGGGGCGTTCGACTGCGTTGGGCATAGCCACCAGATCTTCCACGTGTTGGTGCTCTTCGGTGCGCTTACACAGTATGCGGCCACCGCCGTCTTCATCGGCTGGCGCGAGGCCATGGCTACCGCCGCCGGTGTGCCGTCGGCTTTGTTTTGACGTGGGTGGAATACGATCATGCTTATTTGGCCATTGATTCCTTGGTTCTCATGTTCGCGGTGCAGATGATTCTTAGGTCTCGCCGTCTCGAGACTTGTATTGGAAGATTTTGCTCTTGGCTTTTCAGTGGTAGTCTATAACTCTGAAATGACCGTGATTGTCAGATTCACAGCGTTACGACCTAAGAATACCACCCGCGTCGGGATTTTTCAAAATATAAATAAATACCTAAATGCACACAGGATTTTTCAAAAAATAAATAAATTGGTAGCACTAGCAACAGCCCAGCTGTGTTCGACAGAGACCGTGTCGCCGCTACATTTGCAACTATTGTTTTTCTATCCATTCATGTCATATATACGGGCTCTTGCTAATGCAACTTCATGGGTTTCCATGTCCATTTCACGTGATTTCAAGTGGAAATATAAATGCATATGTCGTAATATTTTGTTTATTTTTTCTTCTCTCCTCTACAGAAAGGATTTCATTCTTTATTTTTGAAGGAACTTAAGGAGATGCAAGTCCCTAAGAGTTGTATCGCGTTTCAATGGGACACCATGATCTTTCCATGCAGGAGATATTTCGTTTTAGCATTCTAAATTGACACATGTGTAGTATCTCTTTGATCCCTGAAGCTATGTAAACAATGTCCCAAATTCTATTGTAATTTAAAATGGAAGTTTAATATCCGAAATTTGAATAATTCCCAAAAAAATTTTGTTGAAAAATAGTATTGGAGGCAAGCTATGAACAACATGTGTTCTCAATTCTCCTTGTACACTTAACTTCAGTAAAAATGTCTTCAGGAAATTTTAACCTCAAAACAAAATCAGGAAAGGAGTTCACAATCCTAGCCATGTAATGCGGGTTCCTTCTGCCACTTGTATTTTGCTTCTACCATGTCCTGTGTAGCAAGTATGCCGGACTTTGACATATCTATGATCCTCTTTTTCCCACCCTTCGACTACTTCTCCTGAAATATGCATATGCTCTCGCCATGAGGCTACATCCTCTTCTTAATTATCTGCAACCATTGCCTTCTGAGCAGTCATGGTACGGGTGATACAGTCAGGGTGCTTCCACGAGTCGGACAAGTCTTCATGGGAGGCACCACTTTTTGCGAATAGAACTTGTGGAGGCAGTATTCGGAGCACTCATGGGACGGGTTCGATGAGTTAATGCACTCGAGGTACGATTTTCCCGCCAGCTCCGTTCTCCCCGTCAAGCTCGCGCGACTGCGGATTTGATGAATTAATCCATATAGTATTAGATATTGGGACAAACCTTACAGAGCGCTCTAGTTGCAGGTTCGTCTCAATTCGCTTCGGTTCTCTCATATGATGTACTGTACAAGTTCTTCGAGAGGTGTTTAACTGATCACGCTCTAGTATGACAATTGGTTCTCCACTGACGTGAAAGCTAGAAGAACGAAGAACAGTGGCTCAAGCCTTACAAAATGGTAGCTGGATTGATGACATCAAAAAGGCACTAACAATCAATTCATTCCTGCAAGTGATAGAGATTTTGGGTAGAAACAAATGCCATTCATATAAGGCCAGAAGAAGATTATAAATGGTCATGGTCGTGGGATTCCAAAGATAACTTCACAACAAAATCAGTGTACCAGGTGTTAAAGCTGCTATACCGACTAGGTGTAGAAACTGTGTTGGGAGAGAGAGATATTGTGAGGTTTACCTTCTCCCTTCGAGGAGGATCCCGCCGACGTTGATGGCGATGGCGGCGCGTGGGTGAGGGAGTGGTGGCGGCGGATCTTCCACCGTCGGTACTGCACTAGCCCTAATCGGTGGGTCATCTGGTGGGGCGAGTGGCAGCTCAGGGCAACCTTGTACCGAGTGCCACCGGCCCCCACCACTCTATATAGTGCAAGCGATAGGGGCCCACCAACCAGCGAACGGTTGGGCGCCCCCGATCAGGGCGCGGTCAAAGGGCATGTCGAGCCGTTGGGCTCGTACGTGGTGGAGATCAACCTAACATTCTCCCCTTTGATCTCAACTTTACTTTTAACTTTATACTTTTATTTTATTCGTTTCATTTTGGATCAGTCCATAGGGCATATTTCATGGTCACATCTCTATTGCCGATAGAATCGGACAACCACAATACACTTCTCTGTTTTGAAACAAATTCTTTTACTTTTGAACCTCTTATGATCTAGGATAGGTAAGACTTTCCTTTAAACCCATGCCAGCTACCTGTTCCTTGAACACGCTGGGTGGTAAGCCTTTCGTTAGCGGAACCGCAAGCATATCTTTTATTCTTATATGCTCGAGACTTATAGTTTGATCCTGGATCTTGTCTTTCGTAGCATTACTCGACTTGTTGTTGTGAGCATAAAATACTGCAGGCTCATTGTCGCAGTACATCTTTAGTGGTTTGTCAATACAATCTACCAATTTCAAGTCAGGTATAAATTTCTTTAACCATAATGCCTGCCCCGTAGCTTCATAACATGCTATAAATTCTGCATACATCGTGGATGATGCAACTATCGTCTGTTTGGAGCTTCTCCACGAAATAGCTCCCCCTGCGAGAGTGAATACTTATCCAGATATAAATTTTCTATCATCTTTATCTCTCGCAAAATCTGCATCTGAATACCCACTTATTTCTAGGGAATCAGATCTTTTGTATGTTAGTATGTAGTTCTTTGTGCCTTTAACATAACGCAATGCTTTTTTTACCATTTTCCAGTGTTTAAAACCTAGATTTTTTTGATGTCTACCGAGTACTCCGATGATAAAAGCTAAGTCAGGGCGAGTGCACACTTGTGCATACTGTAGGCTTCCAATGGCCGAAGCATATGGAACCGTTTTCATTTGATCGAGCTCGTATTGATTTTGGGGACTTTGATGTTTCCCAAAACTGTCGCCCTTGACTATAGGGGCAGGTGTGGCACTGCACTTATGCATATTATACTTACTTAGAATCTTTTCTAAATAAGCCTTTTTCGATAGTCCTAATACTCCATTATTTCTATCTCGGTGAATTTCTATGTCCAAAACATGTGATGCTTCACCAAGATCTTTCATATCAAAATTTGAGGAGAAGAACTTCTTTGTCTCTTGTAGTAGACTAACATCACTGCTGGCAAACAGAATATCATCCACATACAAGACTAGGAAAATATATTTCCTACTTTTAAACTTTGCATAAACACAGTTGTCCTCAATATTTTCTTTAAATCCAAATCTCTTAATTGTTTCATTAAACTTTAGATACCACTGTCTGGAGGCTTGCTTTAATCCATAAATGGATTTCTTTAGGCAGCATACCATTTCTTTCTTGCCCTCCATGATAAAACCCTTGGGTTGTTTCATGTAGACATTTTCTTCTAAATCCCCGTTTAGAAATGCCGTATTTACATCCATTTGATGCAACTCTAAATAAAAAAGTGCAACTAGTGCCATTATTATTCTGAAGGAATCCTTACATGAGACTGGAGAAAAAATCTCATTGTAATCTATCCCTTCTCTTTTTGTAAATCCTTTTGCCATAAGTCGTGCTTTGTACTTTTCTACATTCTCATTGGAGTCATATTTTATTTTGTAGACCCATTTGCAGCCCACTGTTTTGGCTTCTTTAGGAATATTCTCTAAGTCTCAAACATTGTTGGCACTCATCGATCTCATTTCGTCTTCCATGGCCTCCACCCACTTTGATGAATCTGGGCTTCTCGTGTCTTCTTCATATGAAGTGGGATCACTTTCCATATGAACTGTTTCTGTGTTGTAAACTTTGTAATGAGTCGAAATGTTTGATTTTCTAGCTCTTGTAGACCTTCTAGGGGCCTCATTCTCTGGAGCATTCTGTTCCTCAACTTATGGCTCAGCTTTTGGAGGTGGCTGTTGTTGCTCCCTTTCATGCTCAACAAATGGTTCACTCGGCTCCTGACACATAGGTTTCGAATTTTCACTCATCGTTGTCTTGGGTGGAGTCACAACAGGCGCTTGCACCACAATCGCAGGGATTATCGGTGCAGGTGCACATGGTAGCTCAAAAATGGCTCCTGAGTCATCGGATTAGGTGCATGCACCCTCTTCTCCTCAAGATCAATTTTCCGAGCTACCATGCTCCCCCTCATCATTTCGTCCTCTAAGAAGACAACATGTCTCGTTTCCATAAACTTTGTGTATTTATTTGGACAGTAGAAACGATAACCTTTTGATTTTTTAGGATAGCCAATAAAATGACAGCTGACTGTTTTTGTATCTAACTTTGCGATATTTGGATTAATTACTTTGTCTTCAGCAGGGCTCCCCCACACTTTCAGGTGGTTTAGAGAAGGCACTCTCCCTATCCATAGCTCATACGGTATTTTGGACACCGATTTGCTTGGTACTCTGGTTAGAATGTGAATAGCGATTTTTAACGCCTTACTCCACAATCCCAATGGTAGAGTGGAATAGCTCATCATACTGCGCACCATATCCATAAGGGTACGGTTGCGCCTTTCAGCTACCCCAGTCTGCTGAGGTTCGCCCGACATAGAATACTAGGCGACTATTCCAGTCTCCTGTAAGAACCTTGCAAAAGGTCCAGGGACTTGGCCATATGGAGTATGTCGACCGTAGTACACCCCTCCATGATCAGATCTGACTATCTTTATTCTTTTATCGTGCTGATTTTCAACTTCAACTTTGAATATTTTAAATTTAGAAAGACTTGTTAAAAATGATATTCTTCCTCCATTAGAATTCTCAGACATAGAACAATGCATCGATTGCATTAAAGAAAAATTTGTAAAGAAAACTAAAAAGGGTGCAAATCGAAGCACCGCAACACTAGAAAATTAAAAAGGGTGCCATGTCCTTCATGTCCATGTGTACTTTTCTATCACCAGTTGCTTCAGCAGCTGGGTCACACATATCTTTGAACAACCAGTAAACTGGCTCTTTATTCTTTCAAGATACTCCCGTACGGAAGCACACTCTGCAATTGAGCCCACAATAGCATTCTCAATTGTATTATTTATAAACGGCACTTAGCCACTTTTTATTCTGCCATGCAGCATCATCATCCTTGTCATTTCTGACATGATCTTTTGGTTTGACCTGTTGTGGGAACCCAATCCACCTCAGCACAAATCGACCTTCTTTTCTCCATTCAGTGTAGTTGTCACCTCTGAGGGTTGGAACATCCTTGATGCAGCTCATCAACTAGTATCCTCCTTTAAACAACAATGAAATGAGATCATAACAACAATTGCATGCAATAATCCAACCTTGGTCAAAATTAGAACATACAACTGTTTGTGCAATTAAAACTATATCACCGTTGGGGCAGAAAATAGAGATAACTGCACACCTTATTGCAACAAAACATGATCATGTCATTAATAATGTTGGTCCAAAAATAACATAACCATAATTGTCACAATAATCACTTTAGTCATTTCTTTAAAATTTTGATTATCACTTTTGCATTTTTTCAAAATTAAAATGCATCTTTAACTATTTGCAGCGGAAACTTTGAATTCATTCAACTTTAAAACTTTCAGAAGCATCTATGTTACCTTTTATTTCCTAAAACAAATATCTCGTTGGTTCAATTTGCTCAGAAAAAACTTGACAAAAATGCTTCTTTTAATATTTGCAGCGGAAACTTTGACTTTAAACTATTAACTTTTAAATTTTTCAGAGGCATTACAGAGGCATTACTGTTAATTTTCATTTCCTAAAACAAATATCTCGTTGGTTCAATTTGTTAGGAAAATAACTATGCAAAAATAGGCCCAAAACTGACCTAAAAAGAAAGCCTCTGGAAATTAATAAACAGAAAAACTGTTAAATACTGTGCAGGGCCCAAAAACGCTGCGTGGCCCATAGCCCACGCGAGTGAAAAACTTTCTGCGCCACTCGGACGCGTCACCTTGCGGCCTGCCAACACGGCCCAAAGTATGGACCGCGGCCTGTCAACAGCCCGCACCGGCAGCCACTCGCGAGGACCGACGCCAGCCGTCCGATTTGATCGGACGGCCACGCGCGCGTTTCGCGTCACATAAAACCGGCCTAAACGGCCAGGCCCCCGAAAATCTAGTTCATTTCCCCTTACCACCTCTTTGTGTGAGCTCTCTGTGGCGGCGGCGGAGAGGCTTCTCCTCCCGCGCGCTCGCGCCGCCCGCCGTCTCGCTGGCGAATGCGGGGCTCTCCCCTCCGCTCTCCCTTTCTTTTTCCCCTCTTCCTCTATAGCCACCAAAAAACGAAACGAGGGCCGACCGGCGAGCAGCGCTCCCAGTACTCGACCGGGGACGAACAACGCTCCCACCAAAAGACCGATGGCCACGGCGGAGAGAGGAAGGAGCGGCGTCCCCATGGCCCTCTTGCCGGCGCGTGTGTCCACACGAGGGTGGGCGCATCGCCGGCAAGCGGCTCATGTGGCGGCGCCCTTTGCTGGCAGCAGCAGCCGGTGGCGGCGTGGTGCCTCTCTTTGCCGGCAGCAGCGGCCCGAGGCCCTGGACGGTAATCATCTTTCCTTTCTTTGCCCTTCTCCGGTTATGAAAAAAGGGTAGGGTTTCGGTGGGGTGATCTAGGGTAGCTGTTCATCTATTCTACCCGGAAACACAAGAATCTACAACCTACCAGCGCTCTGATACCAATGTTAAAGCTGCTATATCGACTAGGTGTAGAAACTGTGTCGGGAGAGAGATACTGTGAGGTTTACCTTCTCCCTTCGAGGGGATCCCGCCGACGTTGATGGCGACGGCGGCGCGTGGGTGAGGGAGTGGTGGCGGCGGATCTTCCCGTCGTCATTGCACTAACCCTAATCGGTGGGTCATCTGGTGGGGCGAGTGGTAGCTCAGGGCAACCTTGTGCCGAGTGCCATCGACCCCCACCACTCTATATAGTGCAGGCGACAAGAGCCCACCTACCAGCGAACGGTTAGGCGCCCCCGATCAAGGCGCGGTCAAAGGGCACGTCGAGCCGTTGGGCTCGTACGTGGTGGAGATCAACCTAACACCAGGCTCACTTCAAAACCAAGATCACTTGGAAATTGGCCGAGGCGATATGGAGTTCATGGGCACCTCCGGTGCAAGATGGTTGTCTGGCTGTTCGTCCGTGAGAGAATTTGAATACTTAGCCAGTCTGGTGAGAAAGGAAGGCTAGAGTCTTTGAGAAAGCTTTAACCCCATTAATATACTCATTGATCAAATCAGGGCTGAAGCAAAGCAATGGTCGTTTGCCAGCATGGGTCGGCTCTCATTCCCTGGAACCTAACTTGTTTTCTTTATATTTTGTTTCTACCAAGGGTGAGGTTTGAGAGTGTTGACTGAAGTTTTTATGTGTTTTGTCATGTTTTTTTTTATCGTTTTTCTTCTTCTTTGGACTGCGGTCCATCCTCTACAAACTGTAGCCATTTCTTCTGGCTTCCTGCATGGTTTGAAAAAGAAAGAATTATCTCTGTCTTCGAAGCGTGGGGCAGTAACGCTTGAGAGGATCTGCCCGTTTAATTGATTAGTACGAGTTCATATATAATCAACTATCTAAAACACAAACAAAGAGATCGGAAGGAATTTTGCGTAACTTCTCATAAGGAATAGATGAAACTGCGTCGAAAAGTTTTCTCTCTGTAAGCAATCGTATACAAGCAACTTACATCGTGCGTGCCCTTACCTTGAGATTTGAGGCTGCATTGTACACGCCCTTGCCTTGAAGCGGTGGATCTGCCGCAGGTCGACAGTGGCTGCGTCTGGAAGATGCGGAACGTCGAAGGAGGGGCGGCGACTAGATTGTGACGAGCCCTAGGTTCGCTCGAAGAACCGCGATCGGATTGTTAAAGGAAAAAAAAAACGTAAAACGAAAGGGCAGGTGGACAATTTGGGTCGTGCTGCGTATGGGCCTATGAGCCATCTATTCCGTTGGGTTCCTTGTTCCAGTCAAGCCTGAAACAATCCATTTGGGTCCAGGCCTATTCTCAAAAGAAAAGTGGGTCCAAGCCGAATTGGTTCATCCACAGTCCGTTGAAGCGGCAACGTCGTTTTTTTTGCTTCCGATTGTCCGTCACTTCAGTTCAAAAAACAAGAATGTTGCTGCGACTCGAAATCTTTATGGTGGACAGATTCGAATGTTGGCATCCTGGTGTCTAGTATGAAGTGCATGACTGAGGGTTTAACCTCGCTGTCTTTCTGCTGTGTGAAGTGTGGTTTGAATGAAGTAGCGTATATTCTAGGTAAGTTGTGTGAAGTTCTCGCTTTAGTTTTATTTCTCCGTTCTGTTCCGGAGTGTATCTTGGAAATTTTTTTTTTTTTACAATCAATACCATATATATTCATAGCAACAAAAATATGGTAGAGATACATGAACTGACTCCAACGATTACAAAATAAAGTCTAAAAGATAGTAACAAATCTTCGAGGTCGTCAATTTTTTTCTTCTTCCAGAACATAATCTTGTACTCTTCTAAAGGCAGTCAAAGATAGATAACGAACCATAGACCTGTAGATACCGACGAAAGTTCTCCCGTAATTTTTTGAGCCACAACGCCAAGGCTGTGTGCACGCACGCAACCATTAAAGCAATCATACAACATCGGTAAAAGTACCAACACCAGTATGTCAGGGAATAATAACCGACTAGCTTTGTCGACGTTGATGGAGAGCCGAGAGTACGAATCACCATTGTTGAGGACGTAGCAGCCGGGACAAAAACTGCGAGGATAATCCTCCTCGCGGCAACAACGACAAAAGATCCAAAATCGATCTGGCAAAGCAAGATCCGAAGGCCCATACCTAGAAAATTGTGATTGTTCAATACCACCATTGACGGCAGGAAGAAGATCTCATCGCCGAACAAAAGGCCGAAGATCACTTATTGCAGACAATGCTATCTCCATTGAGGGGAAACCAACAAGAAGGCGGCTACCAAAATCCTAACATAATCTAATGAAAACAATACTTTTATTTGAAACTTCACGCATAGATCGGGTTCCCCACTCCTCCCGGCGCCGGCGAAGCCGACCGGAGGAGGGGGAACCAATCTATGAAGGAGGATGAACTGGAGGCGGCTAGGGTTGATGTGGCGGATGAGAGGAAAGACGGGAGGAAAATCTTTGTATTGATACCATTTGATCAATAAAGTGACGCATTCTGGGAAAAAGGGCAACTCAAGAAGGGGGGTCATTTTGTTCATTAAGTACAAAAGTCTCCAACAACCCCAGTCGTCGCCTAGCCACACCACAAGCCCTTCACCTCTCGCCGACGAGATTGTTGGTTCCCCGCTACTCCTTCTGTTGCTCCAACGGCAGAAGGTGAGGAAACATATGTTTAGTGTGTCCGGAGTGTGGTCTGGAATGAAGTTCTCGGTTTTTATGGCAATGTCACCTTGGTGGATGGTGTGGCGACACATCGAATAATGTCTTCCCAGTTTCTACCTCTTCTCGATGGCATGCTTGGTGGCATCGAGGGGCCAGTGCGAGCTGCTCAGTGTCGGGTCGGTACTCCGACGTGGTGGCTCGTCATGTTCGTCGCTAGTGGATTTCCTCGCTCCGATGGCTTGTCATCTTTCTTTTCCCCATGCTTCTTTCCACGAACCATGTCCTGTGTTTCGGCTTCGGACTACAACAACACCAACCATCGTACCGGACCGAGACAATATCCCACCGATATGATTTATCTCTTAGATCCCGTCGTACGCCACGGGTAGATACTATGGTGCCTCTAACGAGGATTGCTCTTCAGGTCTACATCCATGACTTAGGGGTTCATCCTATTTCGTTCGTCTTCACTTCGGGCTTTTCACATTCATTCTGCGCTGATTTTGGTGGTTGACGACTTGGAGTTCTAGCGGGTGAAGTTGCCTGGTTCCAAAAGTTCACCTATCCAAAGCCATCCAGCGATTGCTAATTCATATGCCACCATGGGCGAGGCAGGTGTGATACGTCTCCGACGTATCGATAATTTCTTATGTTCCATGCTACATTATTGATGATATCTACATGTTTTATACACATTATATGTCGTATTTACGCATTTTCCGGCACTAACCTATTAACAAGATGCCGAAGAGCCGGTTGTTGTTTTCTCGCTGTTTTTGGTTTCAGAAATCCTAGTAAGGAAATATTCTCGGAATTGGACGAAATCAACGCCCAGGGTCCTATTTTTGCACGAAGCTTCCAGAAGACCGAGGGGGAAAGGAAGTGGGGCCACGAGGCGCCGCCACACTAGGGCGGCGCGGCCTGGCCTTGGCCCGCGCGGCCCTAGCGTGTGGGGCCCTCGTGTGGCCCCCCGCGTTGCCCTTCCGCCTACTTAAAGTCTTCGTCGCGAAACCCTCTGTACCGAGAGCCACGATACGGAAAACCTTCCAGAGACGCCGCCGCCGCGAATCCCATCTCGGGGGATTCGGGAGATCGCCTCCGGCACCCTGCCGGAGAGGGGAATCATCTCCCGGAGGACTCTTCATCGCCATGATCGCTCTCGGAGTGATGAGTGAGTAGTTCACCCCTGGACTATGGGTCCATAGCAGTAGCTAGATGGTCGTCTTCTCCTAATTGTGCTTCATTGTTGGATCTTGTGAGCTGCCTAACATGATCAAGATCATCTATCCGTAATACTATATGTTGTGTTTGTCGGGATCCGATGGATAGAGAATACTATGTTATGGTGATTATCAATCTATTACCTATGTGTTGTTTATGATCTTGCATGCTCTCCGTTATTAGTAGAGGCTCGGCCAAGTTTTTGCTCTTAACTCCAAGAGGGAGTATTTATGCTCGATAGTGGGTTCATGCCTCCATTAAATGCGGGACGAGTGACGGAAAGTTCTAAGGTTGTGGATGTGCTTGTTGCCACTAGGGATAAAACATTGATGCTATGTCTAAGGATGTAGTTGTTGATTACATTACGCGCCATACTTAATGCAATTGTCTGTTGCTTGCAACTTAATACTGGAAGGGGTTCGGATGATAACCTGAAGGTGGACTTTTTAGGCATAGATGCATGCCTGGATAGCGGTCTATGTACTTTGTCGTAATGCCCCGATTAAATCTCACTATATTTATCATATCATGTATGTGCATTGTTATGCCCTCTCTATTTGTCAATTGCCCGACTGTAATTTGTTCACCCAACATGCTTTTATCTTATGGGAGAGACACCTCTAGTGAACTGTGGACCCCGGTCCTATTCTTTACATAGCATACAATCTACTGCAATTGTTCTTTACTATTTTCTTCGCAAACAATCATCTTCCACACAATACGGTTAATCCTTTGTTACAGCAAGCCGGTGAGATTGACAACCTCACTGTTTCGTTGGGGCAAAGTACTTTGGTTGTGTTGTGCAGGTTCCACGTTGGCGCCGGAATCCCTGGTGTTGCGCCGCATCACATTTCGCCACCATCAACCTTCAACGTGCTTCTTGGCTCCTACTGGTTCGATTAAACCTTGGTTTCATACTGAGGGAAACTTGCTTCTATACGCATCATACCTTCCACTTGGGGTTCCCAACGGACGTGTACATCTACGCGCATCAAGGTGCCGAAAGAAAAGCTACCACTACCGAGGAAACTACACAAACCAGCAACTCTTAGTGCTATTATTCAAACCAGTGACTCAAAAATTTTATTGCACAAACTAGTGACTCTCTAGGGCCTGAGCAAGGCAAACAAGTTTGCTACCACTGTTCCCTTCGATTCTAGATTGTGGTGGCTCGATCCTAGGCATGGCAGTTAGATGACGCCATAGCCATCACCTGCGAAGAAAGGAATCAGACCAGGAACAAGTTGGTTTCTGAAAGTGCATAAGAGCTCCCATGTGTGGTTTTGGTAATTAATGACTGATGTCTACGGGTGCTTCTATTCTTGTAGACAGTGTTGGGCCTCCAAGAGCAGAGGTTTGTAGAACAGCAGCAAGTTTTCTCTTAAGTGGATCACCCAAGGTTTATCGAACTCAGGGAGAAAGAGGTCAAAGATATCCCTCTCAAGCAACCCTGCAATCACGATACAAGAAGTCTCTTGTGTCCCCAACACACCTAATACACTTGTCAGATGTATAGGTGCACTAGTTCGGCGAAGAGATAGTGAAATACAAGTAGTATGGATGTATATGAGTGGTAATAGCAATCTGAATAAAATATGGCAGCGAGTAAACATGCAACATGAACGATAAATAAGCGGTGTTTGCAGTATTGGAAACAAGGCCTAGGGATCATCCTTTCACTAGTGGACACTCTCAACATTGATCGCATAATAAATAATAACTTCTCTCATATGTGCTACATATACTCTTGTTTGATAATGAACACCATTCGTTGCTTAGGATTACACGAACCCTCAATGCCGGAGTTAACAAGCTCCACAAAATTCGATATTCATGTTTAAGTAACCTTAGAGCATAATAGATCTTTGCAAAATAAACCGAGTACTAACATAGCATACACACTGTCACCTTTACACTATGAAGGGGGAATAAATCACATCAATACTATCATAGCGATAATCAACTCCATAACCTACAAGAGATTATGATCATAATCTACGACAAGAACCACACGATGCACACACTCGTCACCATTACACCATGCGGGAGGAATAGACTACTTTAATAACATCACATGAGTAGCACATAGACTAGTAGCGATACAAAGCACATTGCAATCATAAAGGGATATAAATAAGCACTTCACTATGCCATTCATAACAGTGAATAAGTATTCCGTGAAATATAGCCTAAGAGACCCACACGGTGCACACACTCGTCACCTTTACACACGTGGGACAAGGAGTCTCCGGAGATCACATAAGTAAAACCCACTTGAATAGCATAATGACATCTAGATTACAAGCATCATCATATGAATCTCAATCATGTAAGGCAGCTCATGAGATTATTGTATTGAAGTACATAGGAGAGAGATGAACCACATAGCTACCGGTACAGCCCCGAGCCTCGATGGAGAACTACTC
Source organism: Lolium rigidum (assembly GCF_022539505.1). NCBI lineage: Eukaryota > Viridiplantae > Streptophyta > Magnoliopsida > Poales > Poaceae > Lolium > Lolium rigidum. Next base: position 305,339,235 of record NC_061508.1, read on the forward strand.
CCTCCTCATGGGAGCAGCAGCGTTGATGGAGATGGCGGTGGAGATGGCAGCGGTGTCGATGGAGAAGCCTTCCGGGGGCACTTCCCCGTCCCGGCGGCGTGCCGGAACAGAGACTCCTGTCCCCAGATCTTGGCTTCGCGATGGCGGCGGCTCTGGAAGGTTTCGCGTACCGTGGCTTATTCGTCTCGGGGTTTTAGGTCAGGGAGCTTATATAGGCGAAAGGGGAGCCTCGGAGGGGCCCTGGTGGGGCCAGACACCAGGCCGGCGCGCCCCCCTCAGGCCGCGCCGCCATAGTGTGTGGGGCCCCTGTGGCCCCCCTCTGGTCCCTCTCGGGTGTTCTGGAGGCTTCCGGTGAAAATAGGGTACTGGGCGTTGATTTCGTCCGATTTCGAGAATATTTCCTTACTAGGATTTACGAAACCAAAAACAGCGAGAAAACGAGAACCGGCACTTCGGCATCTCGTCAATAGGTTAGTTCCGGAAAACGCATCAAAACATCATAAAGTGTGAACAAAACATGTAGGTATTGTCATAAAACAAGCATGGAACATCGGAAATTATAGATACGTTGGAGACGTATCAGCATCCCTAAGCTTAGTTCCTACTCGTCCTCGAGTAGGTAAACGATAACAAGAATAATTTCTGAGGTGACATGCTACCATCATAATCTTGATCAACATTATTGTAAAGCATATGACATGAATGGAGTGATTCAAAGCAATGATCTATAGTTTGCTAAAAATAGATAACATATAGCAAAACTTTTCATGTAGAGTACTTTGAAGACAAGCATCAAAAAGTCTTGCATAAGAGTTAACTCATAAAGCAATAAATTCAAAGTAAAGACATCGAAGCAACACAAAGGAAGATATAAGTTTCAGCAGTTGCTTTCAACTTTCAACATGCATATCTCATGGATAATGGTCAACATAGAGTAATATGATGAATGCAAATAAGCAAGTATGTAAGAATCAATGCACAGTTGACACAAGTGTTTGCTTCTAAGATGGAAGAAAGTAGGTAAACTGACTCAACAATAAAGTAAAAGATAGGCCCTTCGCAGAGGGAAGCAGGGATTAAATCATGTGCTAGAGCTTTTCATGTTTTGAAATCATATAGAGAGCATAAAAGTAAAATTTTGAGAGGTGTTTGTTGTTGTCAACGAATGGTAATGGGTACTCTAACTACCTTATCAACCAGACTTTCAAGAGCGGCTCCCATGAAGGACGTTATCTCTACCAGCAAGGTAGATCATCCCTCTTCTCTTTTGTTTACACATGTACTTTAGTTTTATTTATTAGATGACACTCCTCCCAACCTTTTGCTTACACAAGCCATTGTTAACCGAATCCTCTGGTGCCTTCCAACATTCACATACCATGGAGGAGTGTCTATTTGCAAATTTAAGTTGCTTACTGATAGATCAGAGAAAAACATGTGAAGAGAATTATTAATGCAAGTTAATTAATTGGGGTCGGGAACCCCATTGCCGACTCTTTTTGCAAAATTATTGGATAAGCGGATGAAGCCACTAGTCCATTGTGAAAGTCTGTCAAAAGTAAATGACAAGATCGAAAGATAAAACACCACATACTTCCTCATGAGCTATAAAACATTGACACAAATAAGAGATAATAACTTTTGAATTGTTTAAAGGTAGCACAGGAAGTATTTACTTGGAATGGCAGGAAATACCACATAGTAGGTAGATATGGTGGACACAAATGGCATAGGTTTTGGCTCAAGGTGTTTGGATGCACGAGAAGCATTTCCTCTCAGTACAAGGCTTTGGCTAGCAAGGTTGTTTGAAGCAAACACAAGTATAAACCGGTACAGCCAAACTTACATAAGAACATATTGCAAGCATTATAAGACTCTACACTGTCTTCCTTGTTGCTCAAACACTCTTACCAGAAAATATCTAGACCTTAGAGAGACCAATCATGCAAACCAAATTTCAACAAGCTCTACGGTAGTTCTCCACTACTAGATTTAAACTACATGATGCAAGAGCTTAAAAATGATATATGAGAGCTCAAAACAATTCCCAAGTATCAAGTTATTCAAGAACATATGAAGCATTTTCTGATTCCAACCAAATAGAAACAAGTGAAGCGATCAACTTTCGCCCTTGAACATTAAAAGCTAAGAACACATGTGTTCATATGAAAAAGCGGAGCGTGTCTCTCTCCCACACAAGGATGAACTTATTCAGAGAATGAAAATAACACAACGAAAATAAAAGCACGCAGACGCTCCAAGTAAAGTACATAAGATGTGACGGAATAAAAATATAGTTTCACTAGAAGAAACCTGATAAGTTGTCGATGAAGAAGGGGATGCCTTGGGCATCCCCAAGCTTAGATGCTTGAGTCTTCTTAAAATATGCGGGGATGAACCACCGGGGCATCCCCAAGCTTAGACCTTTCACTCTTCTCGATCACATTATATCACCCTCTTCTATTGACCCTTGAAAACTTCTGCCACACCAAACTTCAAGCAAACTCATTAGAGGGTTAGTGCACAATTAAAAATCCACATGTTCAGAGTCATTCTTAACACTTCTGGACATTGCACAAAACTTCTGAAAGTTAATGGAACAAAGAAACTCATTCAACTTAACAAAAGCGGCAATGCGAAATAAAAGGCAGAATCTGTCAAAAACGAACAGTCCGTAAAGACGAACCCGGAAGGGGCACTTAACTTGCTCAAACGGAAAAACTCAAAACTAATGAAAGTTGCGTACATATCCGAGGATCACACACGTAAATTTGCAGATTTTTTTGATTTTTTAACGGAGACTTCTGCTCAAATTCGTGACAGACAGCAAATCTGTTTCTGCGCAGTAATCCAAATCTAGCATCAACTTTACCATAGAGACTTTACTTGGCACAAAAACATGATAAGGAGAGGTTGCTACAGTAGTAAACAACTTCCAAGACTCAACAAAAAAAAAATTCTGTAGTAAAATAAACACATGGGTTATCTCCCAAAAAGTTCTTTCTTTATAGCCATTAAGATGGGCTCAACAATTTTAATGATGATGCTCTCGCAAGAAAGAAGAGTTGAAGCAAAGAGAGAACATTGATACGCGTAGATGCACACGTCCATTGGGAACCCCAAGTGGAAGGTATGATGCGTATAGAAGCAAGTTTCCCTCAGTATGAAACCAAGGTTTAATCGAACCAGTAGGAGCCAAGAAGCACGTTGAAGGTTGATGGTCGCGAAATGTGATGCGGCGCAACACCGAGGATTCCGGCGCCAACGCGGAACCTGCACAACACAACCCAAGTACTTTGTCCCAACGAAACAGTGAGGTTGTCAATCTCACCGGCTTGCTGTAACAAAGGATTGAACGTATCGAGTGGAAGATGTTTGCAAAGAAAACAGTAAACACAATTGCAGTAGATTGTATGCTATGTAAAGAATAGGACCGGGGTCCACAGTTCACTAGAGGTGTCTCTCCCATAAGATAAAAGCATGTTGGGTGAACAAATTACGGTCGGGCAATTGACAAATAGAGAAAGGCATAACAATGCATATACATGATATGATAAATATAGTGAGATTTAATCCGGGCATTACGACAAAGTACATAGACCGCCATCCAACCGCATCTATGCCTAAAAAGTCCACCTTCGGAGTTATCATCCGAACCCCATTCGGTATTAAGTTGCTAAGCAACAGACAATTGCATTAAGTATGGTGCGTAATGTAATCAACAACTACATCCTTAGACATAGCATCAATGTTTTATCCCTAGTGGCAACGAGACATCCACAACCTTAGAACTTTCTCGTCATCGTCCCGGATTCAATGGAGGCATGAACCCACTATCGAGCATAAATACTCCCTCTTGGAGTTAAGAGTAAAAACTTGGCCGAGCCTCTACTAATAACGGAGAGCATGCAAGATCATAAACAACACATAAACAATAGATTGATAATCACCATAATCATAGTACTCTCTATCCATCGGATCCCGACAAACACAACATATAGAATTACATATAGATGATCTTGATCATGTTAGGCAGACTCACAAGATCCAACAATGAAGCACAACAAGGAGAAGACGACCATCTAGCTACTTCTATGGACCCATGGTCCAGGGGTGAACTACTCACTCATCACTCCGGAGGCGACCATGGCGGTGTAGAGTCCTCCCGGGAGATGAATCCCCTCTCCGGCAGGGTGCCGGAGGCGATCTCCTGAATCCCCGAGATGGGATTCGCGGCGGCGGCATCTCGCGGAAGGTTTTCCGTATCGTGGCTCTCGGTATCGGGGGTTTCGCGACGGAGGCTTTAAGTAGGCGGAGGGTCAACGCGGGGGCCACACGAGGGGCCCAGGGGGTAGGTCGGCGCGGCCGGGGCTCGGGCCGCGCCGCCCTAGCTCCCGGCTGCCTCGTGGCCCCACTTCGTTATCTCTTCGGTCTTCCGGAAGCTTCGTGCAAAAATAGGACCCCGGGCGAAAGTTTCGTCCAATTCCGAGAATATTTCTTTACTAGGATTTCTGAAACCAAAAACAGCAGAAAACGACAGAATCGGCTCTTCGGCATCTTGTTAATAGGTTAGTTCCGGAAAATGCATAAATATGACATATAATGTGCATAAAACATGTAGGTATCATCAATAAAGTAGCATGGAACATAAGAAATTATCGATACGTTGGAGACGTATCGGCATCCCCAAGCTTAGTTCCGCTCGTCCCGAGCGGGTAAAACGATAACAAAGATAATTTACGAAGTGACATGCCATCATAATCTTGATCATACTATTTGTAAACATATGTAATGAATGCAGCGATCAAAACAAAGGTAATGACATGAGTAAACAAGTGAATCATATAGCAAAGACTTTTCATGAATAGTACTTCAAGACAAGCATCAATAAGTCTTGCATAAGAGTTAACTCATAAAGCAATAAATCAAAGTAAAGGTGTTGAAGCAACACATAGGAAGATTAAGTTTCAGCGAGTTGCTTTCAACTTATAACATGTATATCTCATGGATATTGTCAACATAAAGTAGTATAACAAGTGCAATATGCAAGTATGTAGGAATCAATGCACAGTTCACACAAGTGTTTGCTTCTTAAGGTGGAGGGAGATAGGTAAACGACTCAACAATAAAAGTAAAAGAAAGGTCCTTCAAAGAGGAAAGCATCGATTGCTGTATTTGTGCTAGAGCTTTTATTTTGAAAACATGAAACAATTTTGTCAACGGTAGTAATAAAGCATATGAGTTATGTAAATTATATCTTACAAGTTGCAAGCCTCATGCATAGTATACTAATAGTGCCCGCACCTCGTCCTACTTAGCTTGGACTACCGGATCTTTGCATGCCATGTTTCAACCAAGTGTCACAAAGGGGTACCTCCATGCCGCCTGTACAAAGGTCTAAGGAGAATGCTCGCATTTCGGATTTCTCGCTTTTGATTATTCTCAACTTAGACATCCATACCGGGACAACATGGACAACAGATAATGGACTCCTCTTAAATGCATAAGCATGTAGCAACAATTATTATTCTCATATGAGATTGAGGATATATGTCCAAAACTGAAACTTCAACCATGATTCATGGCTTTAGTTAGCGGCCCAATGTTCTTCTCTAACAATTTTGCATGCTCCAACCACTAAAATGATAGATCCTTCGGACAAGACGGACATGCATAGCAACTCACATGATATTCAACAATAGTTGATGGCGTTCCCCGTAAGCATGGTTATCGCACAACAAGCAACTTAATAAAATATAAAGTGCATAAGTACATATTCAATACTACGATAGTTTTTAAGGCTATTTTGTCCCATGAGCTATATATTGCAAAGGTGAATGATGGAATTTTAAAGGTAGCACTCAAGCAATTTACTTTGGAATGGCGGAGAAATACCATGTAGTAGGTAGGTATGGTGGACACAAATGGCATAGTAGTTGGCTCAAGGATTTTGGATGCATGAGAAGTATTCCCTCTCGATACAAGGTTTATGCTAGCAAGGTTATTTGAAGCAAACTCAAGGATGAACAGGTGCAGCAAAACTCACATAAAAGACATATTGTAAACATTATAAGACTCTACACCGTCTTCCTTGTTGTTCAAAACTCAATACTAGATATTATCTAGACCTTAGAGAAACCAAATATGCAAATCAAATTTTAGCAAGCTCTATGTATTTCTTCATTAATGGGTGCAAAGCATATGATGCAAGAGCTTAAACATGAGCACAACAATTGCCAAGTATCACATTATCCAAGACATTTTAGAATTACTACATGTAGCATTTTCCAATTCCAACCATATAACAATTTAACGAAGAAGAAACTTCGCCATGAACATTATGAGTAAAGCCTAAGGACACATGTGTCCATATGCAACAGCGGAGCGTGTCTCTCTCCCACAAAGTGAATGCTAGGATCCATTTTATTCAAACAAAAACAAAAACAAAAACAAACCGACGCTCCAAGTAAAGAACACAAGATGTGATTGAATAAAAATATAGTTTCAGGGGAGGAACTCGATGATGTTGTCGATGAAGAAGGGGATGCCTTGGGCATCCCCAAGCTTAGACGCTTGAGTCTTCTTAAAATATGCAGGGGTGAACCACGGGGCATCCCCAAGCTTAGAGCTTTCACTCCTCTTGATCATAGTATATCATTCTCCTCTCTTGACCCTTGAAAACTTCCTTCACACCAAACTTCAAGCAAACTCATTAGAGGGTTAGTGCACAATTAATAATTCACTCATTCAGAGGTGACACAATCATTATTTTCACTTCTGGACATTGCATAATGCTACTGGACATTAATGGATCAAAGAAATAAATCCAACATAGCAAAAGAGGCAATGCGAAATAAAAGGCAGAATCTGTCAAAAACAGAACAGTCCGTAAAGACGAATTTTAGGATGGCACCAGACTTGCTCAAATGGAAAAACTCAAAACTAATGAAAGTTGCGTACATATCTGAGGATCACGCTCGTAAATTGGCAGATTTTTTCGAATTTTCTACAGAGAACTGTGCCCAGATTCGTGACAGACAGCAATGTTGTTTCTGCGCAGCGATCCCAAATATAACATCAACTTTGACATAGAAACTTTACTTGGCACAAAAACATGATAAGGAGAGGTTGCTACAGTAGTAAACAACTTCCAAGACTCAACAAAACAAAAAATTGCTGTAGGTAAAAACATGGGTTGTCTCCCATAAGCGCTTTTCTTTAACGCCTTTCAGCTAGGCGCAGAAAGTGCAAATCAGGTATCATCAAATGAAGAAGCATCAACATTATTATTTTTCATGCAAACACAACTTGTTGCAGAGGGTACTTTAGGTGCTCTATTATCTAAATTTTCTATGGTGGTGCTAGGGGTTTTAGCAATTTTAGGCCTATAGTAATTCTTTTGTTTAGGCACTTTAGAGGCATACATGAATTTTTGCTCTTTACCCACATAAGCTTTCTCATTATACTTGAGAGAAGAAAAGGTTGAACCCAAGGTTCCCATAGCTTTTTCAAGTTCGTCAATCCTATTGGTTTGATTATCCTGGACAACACAAGTTCCTAGGACACTAATTCTTTCATCAATTCCTCCTAAGGATTTATCAAGTTCATAAGTTTTGTCAAATAACATTCCCAATTTAGTTTCAACACTTGGAAAATTTTTCTCTATGGTTTCCAATTTTTTCATAACATCTTCAAGAGAGATTTCAATTTTAACTTCATTAACAGGTGGTATTCCAACTAGACTCTCAATGATGCAACTAGCTTCTAAAGCGGGAGTACCTAGGAAATTACCTCCCGAAAGAGTATCAAGAACATATCTATTCCAACTAGATAAACCAACATAAAAGTTCCTAAGAAGGATAGTGGTGGAGTGTTTCTTAATGCACCTTTGATGAGCATTACTAATTCTATACCAAGCATCTTTAAAACTTTCTCCACCTTGTTGCTTAAAAGAACGAACTTCAACTTCAGGATTACTCATGATAACAGTAATAAAGTAAACTAGGCAAATAAAGTAAAGACAAGTAACTAATTTTTTGTGTGTTTTCGATATAGAGAGCAAGACAGTAAATAAAGTAAAACTAGCAACTAATTTTTTTTGTGTTTTGATTTAGTGCAGCAAACAAAGTAGTAAATAAAATAAAGCAAGACAAAAACAAAGTAAAGAGATTGAGAAGTGGAGACTCCCCTTGCAGCGCGTGTCTTGATCTCCCCGACAACGGCGCCGTAGAATTTACTTGTGGCGTGTAGTTGACGTGGGAGTTAGAAATCTTTGTGGTGTAACTTTTCTTCGGATCCCGCAACGGCGCCAGAAATTTAGCTTGATACGCGTAGATGCACACGTCCGTTGGGAACCCCAAGTGGAAGGTATGATGCGCATAGAAGCAAGTTTCCCTCGCATGAAACCAAGGTTTAATCGAACCAAGAGGGAGCCAAGAAGCACGTTGAAGGTTGATGGTCGCGAAATGTGATGCGGCGCAACACCAGGGATTCCGGCGCCAACGCGGAACCCGCACAACACAACCCAAGTACTTTGTCCCAACGAAACAGTGAGGTTGTCAATCTCACCGGCTTGTCTGTAACAAAGGATTAAACGTATCGAGTGGAAGATGTTTGCAAAGAAAATAGTAAACACAATTGCAAGTAGATTGTATGCTATGTAAAGAATAGGACCGGGGTCCACAGCTCACTAGAGGTGTCTCTCCCATAAGATAAAAGCATGTTGGGTGAACAAATTACAGTCGGGCAATTGACAAATAGAGAAAGGCATAACAATGCATATACATGATATGATAAATATAGTGAGATTTAATCCGGGCATTACGACAAAGTACATAGACCGCCATCCAACTGCATCTATGCCTAAAAAGTCCACCTTCAGGTTATCATCCGAACCCCATTCAGTATTAAGTTGCTAAGCAACAGACAATTGCATTAAGTATGGTGCGTAATGTAATCAACAACTACATCCTTAGACATAGCATCAATGTTTTATCCCTAGTGGCAACAACGACATCCACAACCTTAGAACTTTCTCATCACCGTCCCGCATTCAATGGAGGCATGAACCCACTATCGAGCATAAATACTCCCTCTTGGAGTTAAGAGTAAAAACTTGGCCGAGCCTCTACTAATAACGGAGAGCATGCAAGATCATAAACAACACATAAACAATAGATTGATAATCACCATAATCATAGTACTCTCTATCCATCGGATCCCGACAAACACAACATATAGAATTACATATAGATGATCTTGATCATGTTAGGCAGCTCACAAGATCCAACAATGAAGCACAACAAGGAGAAGACGACCATCTAGCTACTCGCTATGGACCCATGGTCCAGGGGTGAACTACTCACTCATCACTCCGGAGGCGACCATGGCGGTGTAGAGTCCTCCCAGGAGATGAATCCCCTCTCCGGCAGGGTGCCGGAGGCGATCTCCGAATCCCCCGAGATGGGATTCGCGGCGGCGGCGTCTCCGGAAGGTTTTCCGTATCGTGGCTCTCGGTATCGGGGGTTTCGCGACGGAGGCTTTAAGTAGGCGGAGGGTCAACGCGGGGGCCACACGAGGGGCCCGGGGGTAGGTCGGCGCGGCCGGGGCTCGGGCCGCGCCGCCCTAGCCCCCGGCTGCCTCGTGGCCCCACTTCGTTATCTCTTCGGTCTTCCGGAAGCTTCGTGCAAAAATAGGACCCCGGGCGAAAGTTTCGTCCAATTCCGAGAATATTTCTTTACTAGGATTTCTGAAACCAAAAACAGCGAGAAACAACGAATCGGCTCTTCGGCATCTTGTTAATAGGTTAGTTCCAGAAAATGCATAAATATGACATATAATGTGCATAAAACATGTAGGTATCATCAATAAAGTAGCATGGAACATAAGAAATTATCGATACGTTGGAGACGTATCAAACATCAAGAAGCAAATTCAAAGCACATTTAAGCCTAACCCACTTTCTATGAAAAGGAATCTTGTACACAAATAAATTCATGAAGAACAAAGTGGCAAGCATAGGAAGGCAACACAAGCGCAATTTCAAGATTCTCAACATAAAGAGGGGAAACTTAATATTATTAAGATGCATACAACCATGTTTCCCTCTCTCATAATAACTTTCAGTAGCATCATGAACAAACTCAACAATATAACTATCACATACAACATTCTTGTCATGAGCCATATGCATAAAATTATTACTCTCCACATAAGCATAATCAATTTTATTAGTTGTAGTGGGAGCAAATTCAACAAAGTAGCTATCATTATTATTCTCATCAAGTTTAGGAGGCATAGTATAATCATAATAAAATTTACTCTCCATAGTAGGCGGCACCAAAAGACCACTATCATTATAATCATCATAAATAGGAGGCAAAGTATCATCAAAGAAAATTTTCTCCTCAATGCTTGGGGGACTAAAAATATCATGCTCATCAAAACCAGCTTCCCCAAGCTTAGAATTTTCCATATCATTAACAACAATGGTGTTCAAAGCGTTCATACTAATATCATTGCTACTAGCATGCAAATAAGATTCCATAGGTTTTTTAATTTTCGCAAGCAAACAATCCATGTCTTAACTCAGGAAATAGAATAAGAAGCTCATTGTTGCTTTCCATTATGCCTAACTAGTGTAAACAAGAAACCAAAAGATGCAATTGCAGGATCTAAAGGAAATAGCTTCGAGTACTTACAACGGTGCCGGAAAATAGCTTAGTAGCCGAGATCCGGAGTGTGAGTACCTTTTACCTTTCCTCCCTGGAAACGGCGCCGTAAAATAGCTTGATGTCTACGGGTGCTTCTATTCTTGTAGACAGTGTTGGGCCTCCAAGAGCGAGAGGTTTGTAGAACAGCGAGCAAGTTTTCCCTTAAGTGGATCACCCAAGGTTTATCGAACTCAGGGAGGAAGAGGTCAAAGATATCCCTCTCAAGCAACCCTGCAATCACGATACAAGAAGTCTCTTGTGTCCCCAACACACCTAATACACTTGTCGGATGTATAGGTGCACTAGTTCGGCGAAGAGATAGTGAAATACAAGTAGTATGGATGTATATGAGTGGTAATAGCAATCTGAATAAAATATGGCAGCGAGTAAACATGCAACGAACAAGTAAATAAGCGGTGTTTGCGGTATTGGAAACAAGGCCTAGGGATCATACTTTCACTAGTGGACACTCTCAACATTGATCGCATAATAAATAATAACTTCTCTCATTTGTGCTACATATACTCTTGTTTGATAATGAACACCATTCGTTGCGTAGGATTACACGAACCCTCAATGCCGGAGTTAACAAGCTCCACAACATTCGATATTCATGTTTAAGTAACCTTAGAGCATAATAGATCTTTGCAAAATAAACCGAGTACTAACATAGCATACACACTGTCACCTTTACACTATGAAGGGGGAATAAATCACATCAATACTATCATAGCGATAATCAACTCCATAACCTACAAGAGATTATGATCATAATCTACGACAAGAACCACACGATGCACACACTGTCACCATTACACCATGCAGGAGGAATAGACTACTTTAATAACATCACATGAGTAGCACATAGACTAGTAGCGATACAAAACACATTGCAATCATAAAGGGATATAAATAAGCACTTCACTATGCCATTCATAACAGTGAATAAGTATTCTGTGAAATATAGCCTAAGAGACCCACACGGTGCACACACTGTCACCTTTACACACGTGGGACAAGGAGTCTCCTGGAGATCACATAAGTAAAACCCACTTGAATAGCATAATGACATCTAGATTACAAGCATCATCATATGAATCTCAATCATGTAAGGCAGCTCATGAGATTATTGTATTGAAGTACATAGGAGAGAGATGAACCACATAGCTACCGGTACAGCCCCGAGCCTCGATGGAGAACTACTCCTCCTCATGGGAGCAAGCAGCGCTGATGGAGATGGCGTGGAGATGGCAGCGTGTCGATGGAGAAGCCTTCCGGGGCACTTCCCGTCCCGGCGGCGTGTCGGAACGAGACTCCTGTCCCCGCATCTTGGCTTCGCGATGGCGGTGGCTCCGGAAGGTTTCTCGACGTGACTTATCGTCTCGGGGTTTTAGGTCGGGGAGCTTATATAGGCGAAAGGGGAGCCTCGGAGGGGCCCTGGTGGGGCCAGACACCAGCCGGCGCCCCCCCCCCCTCAGGTCGCGCCGCCATAGTGTGTGGGGCCCCTGTGGCCCCCCTCTGGTCCCTCTCGGGTGTTCTGGAGGCTTCCGGTGAAAATAGGGTACTGGGCGTTGATTTCGTCCGATTCCAAGAATATTTCCTTACTAGGATTTCTGAAACCAAAAACAGCAGAAAACAGGAACTGGCACTTCGGCATCTCGTCAATAGGTTAGTTCCGGAAAACGCATCAAAACATCATAAAGTGTGAACAAAACATGTAGGTATTGTCATAAAACAAGCATGGAACATCAGAAATTATAGATACGTTGGAGACGTATCAATGACGGTCCCTATGAACTAATGTTTGCATTGAATCATTTGTGTAGGAGTTGTCCATAGGCAATGCTTGAACCATAAGTTGGCGTCAAGGTTGCAATACGAAGAAATGAGGTGTGCAAGTGCAAGATGAGTCAACTTGAAGAGCTCGCATGCTTGAAGCTTGCCATTCATATGTGTCCATGGATATGTAAAGTTGCACCGAAGATGAAGCTCATCCATAGTGGAGTATGGGGGATCCATCCGCAAGACCTCATCTTCATCAAGAAAGCACAATCAAGAACGGCGTTTCATCTTTTTGCGGTCAAGACCATCATCATCGAGCTAAAGTGGAAGGCGCAATGTTAAGGTTTGCTCTTGATAGGGTTTCTTCTTACCGGTCGCGTGGTTTAGTTGGGAGACTGGTTTATTGGCTAAGTGTCGTACTATCAAGGGGCTCTCGAGTAAGTAATTCGATCGTATCGTTCGGAGTGCGGTCAAACTTTTGCATCCTTGCATCATATCTCTTGGTTGTTATTTGGATCTTATCCATGTGGTGTATTAGATCTTGTGGTTATTTCCATGACAAGCTCTAGTTCATCGAAAACGGATTTCGCATATATCATTTGTTGCATTTTCGATTTTGGAGTTTTTCTCGGTTCTTCGGGTTTAGAGGGTTCACTCTAAAAATTATAGAAAATCATCTATCACTAGTTTTCATATCTTCACTTTTGTGGGGGTAGCTCTTGTTGTCCTCTTTCCAACAAAATTGGTTTCATGTCGATCGGAGTTTCCAAACTCTAGATTTTGTGGTTTTAAGTTTGTCTCATTTGGATAGAGAAGAAGGATGAAAAGGAGGAAGGGCATGGCTGGTATCTCCACCGGAGCACGACCGGTACCTCCACCGGAGCACGGCTGGAGGTACCACCCTTGGTACTGCTCAAGTTGGTTTGCTTACAACATATGTTCCAGGGTGTTGGGCGCGCGGCCGGTACCGCGACCGGTACCGAGGCCGGAGGTACCTCCAAAGAGCTTTCCAACAAGAAAGAGCAGCTCATTCATGCCAAAGAGCTGATCCCATAATGAGCCATCCTCGTACACCATCAACGTCTCAACTACAATGGTGACAATCCTAAGAGAAAATAAAGGCCCACAAAACCGATACCAACAAACATCGATCAGGCTCCTTTTCTCTCTACTTGTAAAGGAAAACAAACCACTAAAATGGTAGTAATACTTTACAAAAGAATACAGACCTCGAGACTGCATATATGGAACATGGGGCATGTGAACCCACTTTTTGAAAAGTTCCGTTTGTGATGTCAAAACATGTTTTAAAAATCGAAACACAAAATGATTTCTCAGATGATCTCAAATATGTGCCCTGGACATGAGTTTCGTGACAAAAAAAACCTTTTACTTTGTCTCGGCAAAAAAGTGAAATTTTGCAGTATATATGTGACGTATTTTGTCTTTTTTAGATTCTGAAATAAAAAAGTGGTTTCTCCGCGGAAACTTTCTACGCACACATGGAACATGCGTACGTACCTGGATATTTTTATTTCAGAATTTTTTAACATTTGGAAAATGCATTTCCAACTAGGGTTCACATGCACCCAGGTTCAAACCGGACTTTTCCTACAGACCTCTCTCTATTTTTACAAGATTCAGGTAATACAATACGCTGGCCTCTACATACGCAACTCCCTGATACGACCACGGAGAGTATATATAGAAGTATACACGCAAATACAGCAAAGTCAGGGAGCCACTGCAGGCAGCCACACTACAAAATGAGCCGACCGAAACACAGCTACTAGTGCAACTTACAAGGCTACTGTCACGAGAAAATTACTTATTTTTCACCATCATCTGCCTGGAAGAGAACCGGCGTCTTGACAGCCTAGCAGTACAAAAGGAGGTATTGTCGTCACCAATTGTATGATTGAAGCAAATAATAATTAACAACAAGGCATGTGCTATGTTTATTGCTGTTGACATTACCCAGAATAGTGCTTATTGTTTCTCAGATGTATGTATCCAACTACCACCATGCGTGTGCTACTTGTGTTTATTGTTCTTCACATTCTCCAAAAGGTGTATGTTTTTATATCCAACTACCACAACGCATTATTTTGAAGCAAACATATAACACGTTAACATTGACTAGACTTTGTTTGGCTAGGGAAAACAGAGAGATAGATTGACTGGGTACGAGCAGGTCATATGAAAGTTCAAAGCTGGACCAAGGAAAATCAGATAAAGTGGGTGTAGATGAACTAAGTTAGGTCACATTCGTTGCAAGAGCATCGCAGAATTCAACCAACAATAAAGAAAATACCCAAATGTGTGGAGGAAAGGAAATCTGGATTCATAAGCCTTTGGTAAAGTAAACCTTCTCAGGATTAGAGGTGTTTGACAAGGAAATTTAACAGAAATTCAATCCGACAAATAAATCCTTTTGTTGCCTTAAGAAATATCAGAAACCTTGTCTTTTTCTTTACTATGGTATCATGTGGACCGTTACTTAACTAGGACTAAAGGAATGTATATGAAAACAAGCACATGACATATAAGGCATTACGCATGTGATGTCTATTAAATCTCCGGAAAGAATTTTCTTTCACCAACAACCAAAGGTGCTGAAAGCAGATTCGGACGATCAGAGACCTTAATGATCTTTCGGGGAGCCTCGAAGTGTATGTGCCCATAGCTATGTTATAAATACATTGGTTGAGTAACTAGGCGTGGAACATTAACTTAGCAGGTAACTGAAAGAAGGCAAATTATTCTTAGATGGAGCGTGGACTCGGTCAAAAGGAATTGGGATAGTTGACATTTTACAACCCCCAAACTTTAACCCACAAGGGGTTCAAACAAGAAGTTGAACTCAATCAAGATAACTCAGCATGTTGAAATTTCAACTATGCAACCTTGGCTTGATAAAATACTACACAAATTAAGTAAAATATATTTGCTTACTATAAAGAACTGATTGAGGAATTACATTTTATAAGATAACTTCAGTTCACACCAACCAATTATTCTCTCACGATAAAAAAAAGTGAACTTATGAATGTACCTTGTCTATCTGTTGCCATTTCTTTTGCAATATTCGCCACATTTATGGTAGGGATTGGATGCATTGGCACAATCAGGATTGATTTCTCTTGTTGGCTCCACTTTCATGACAGCCTTTCCCTTTTTCGAGTCTGAAAATAAACCGAATTATAGAGAAGCATAAATAGCTGCCAAGTGGACCTTAAAAAACAATTTGTCATATCCATACAGACCACTAGCAGGTTGAGGGTAACTTAAAGAACACACCTGGCTTGCTTGGAGCTGTAGGTGCCGCTTCATTCAAATGGTCGAAGCAGTACTGGGCACATATATGGAATGGGTTGCCTGCATTTGGGCACCTCGGATCCACCTTCCAATTCTGCACCGGTGAAATACTCTTCCCACCTGCAAGGGTGCTTATATGAGTGAAACCAATAAAAACTGAAATGTGCAAATTAAAACAAAACCCAGTTCGGAAGAACCAAAGAAAGCGTCAATTGAGCATTTTCTCCAGAAAGAATTAAATCATCTTTAGGCAGGGCACACACAAATGTGGCAAGATTTCCCTGGTCTGAGGCATAAAATTCCTAGCAGTTTGTGAATTTGAAATATGCGAACCGCCGGAATTGCCACCCCACTGATCAAGACAAAACAAATCCAAATCAACTAGAGTAAGCCCAGTACTATTATCTTATTGTACCTTTGCTGCGCGGTGACTTCTTATCGGTTTTCTTCAGCTTCTCCGCCTCCTTAATCTTGGCAGTACAGTGCTCTCCACATTCATGAAACGGATTGCCAGCATTCGGGCACTTTGCATCTGACTTCTTGCTGCTCCCGGACTTGACACTGCCATCTGCACACAATCAAAAGATAGAACACGGTAATTATCACCACAAACATGCATAGGCCACGGCCCAACCGCTCAAGATGCCAGCAAACACATAGACACAACATGTTTATCAGTAGCAAGAGACGAAGCAAAGGAACAACCTTCTGACGAGGACGTGGAGCGGCCGGAGCGGCGTGAGAAGAGGGATATTGGGGACTTGCCGCCCTCGGACGACCGGCCGGCGTCGATTATCTTGTCGAGGCAGTGGTCGGTGCAGACGTGGAACGGGTTTGCCTTGTTGGGGCACCGCGGGTCCACCTTCTTGCCTTCGCCGTCCGAGCCTTCGCGCACTGGCATGAAAAAATCAGATTTTTATCCTTCAGAATTTGTCATTTTCTCAGATGTGAGCATGCGTGTAGCGACAGACAACGACGAACTGGGGGAGGAAAGAGGGAAGTTTGGTTGGTTAGTTGCTCACGGAAGACGTAGAGGGGGAGGCCCCCGGAGCCGCCGGTCCTCTCGCGGCGGCGCGGCCTGGGCTGCAGGTCGCCGTCGCTGTGCGTCCTCCCGTTCTGGGCCAGTTCTTGGTCCGGACCCGGCGGCAGCGGAAAGGTCTTCACCGCGGCGGGGGCGGGGGCCGGGACGGGGCAGTACTCGGCGCAGCGGTGGAAGGGGTTGACGGCGTTTGGGCAGTCCGGGTTGACCGCCTGCCGCTGCGCCCCTCCCGCCTCGCCGTTGCTGCGGGCGGTCCCGTTCTGGGCCGGCGGGGGCTTGCTGGCCGCCGGAGCGGGGGCGGCGACGGGGCAGTAGGCCGCGCAGCGGTGGTAGGGGTTGTCGGCGTTGGGGCAGTACGGGTTGACCGCCCCCCGCCCTCTGGCTTCCTCGGCCATCGCCGGCCGGCGAGCACGGACCACCTACCCTCCTGCTTCTCCTCCGCAGCAGCCGCGGCAACACTAAAGCAGCAAGATTTTGACTTGCAACTAACTAAGATGCTGGAGATAATTTAAGGACGGAAGTCGGGAGATGGAAGGTGGAACTGCAGCGAGGTCAGGAGTCGGAGGTTGGAAACTTGGATTAGAGACGAGTGGAGAGGGGAGATTAAGGTGGGATTTAGAGGTGGAAGGGAGACTTTGGGGACTGGAAATCTGGAATTTGGGTGGCGAAGAGGTCCAATCTGGTAGCTGCGCTGCGGCAGGGCGGTCCAATCTGATGGTCTCCTTCTTCTTCTTCTTCCCCCGTCGTCGTGTTTCTCTTTTAGGTGCTCGTTTTCTACCTGCGAATAAACTACTGGCCATCACCCCGCCAACACGGCTGACGAATTGACCTGTTTTTCTAACATATTATGAGCAATAACGTCGAAACCCAGGTAACGCGTTCCGAATTCGAAATTGACAAAATCTATGCAGACGTTTTGTTAAGAGTATTAAAATTTACTCAGACACGTCGTCAAATAGTATGAGATTTGGAAGGTGGAACCACCTTTCTACCATCTACCCAATGATTCGTTATCAGCTTAATTAATCGGCATGATTCGCTACCTCGGATCATACCGTTTACTCTAAAAAATAATATTAGCTCTGTTCCATAACAAGTGTTACATATTTGTTTAGATATGCATATATATCTAGAAATGTTTTAGTATGTAGTTATATGCGAATCTCGACAATCTAAGATATTTATTATGAAACGGAGGTTGTATATTTCATCAACAAATCTAAGATATGAGTGAATTCCACTTTTTACCCTATAGTTATGCATTTGTGACACATATTACCCCATTTAGTATAACTACTACCAAAATATCACATTTATGAGGCTTTAAACATGGATAGCCTCAATTTAGTATTTTGCTTATTATTGCTAGATAGGATAGGCATGATACGTGGATATGGGGCGACAAAATATGCAAATATCAGAGAGCATCATGGACGATTGTGTCCAAGCTTATTTAAACCATATGTTTCATTTCTCACTATCGTCTTGATATTTTTGCACCTTTCTAATCACGTAACACCTTGCCCAATGAACACACATCAGAAAACAAGAGTCCAAAGCTTTTAAAATGGGTAATATACATGGATTTTCACTCGCTGGGGTAATTAATGTCACAAATGCATAAATAGAATAAAAGGTGGAATTCACAAAAAAAAGGACGTACCCAGTGTTGAGAGCTCCCGCACTGTGCGGGGTCTTTGGAAGGTGTTAGTGTCAAGCCTTACCCTCACAAAGTGCAATGTGAGGAGACCGTGACTCGAACCTGGGACCTCTCGGTCACAGGCGGTGAGGCTCTACCGCTGCCCAACTAATGTCACAAATGCATAACTAGAGAATAAAAGGTGGAATTCACAACTAAGATATTTATTATGAAAGGAAGGTTGTATATTTCGTTGATAGAGTATCAAGATTACATTAAATAAGCAGAACACAAAGGAGCAGGTGAAACCCTAGACAAGTGAGATGGTTATAATTTGGAAATGTGGTGGTTGTTATCTTTCACATTGTTTCGATGTTGTAAAGTCTGGCCGGTAACCTAAGCAAATTGGTTGCTCGTAGGCCGTTTCTAGCTTTATTAAAGTTGTCGTCAGCCACTATGTATCCTATGAAAAATACCCTAGTTGATTAGAGGAGCTATGTTATCTCGAATGCATTCCTTGATTCCCCCTGTCTGGCGACCTCTTGTGCACGCGAAGACGAGAGGAACTACAGATTAATGTTAGAGAGTACTTTTAGTTCTTCTTGCTATAATATGTTTGTTTGTCCTCGATGACAACGCCATGGATGTTAAGGCGGCATCCTACATAAATAACACCCCGTAGTTTTAGTCCCATGCTAATGTGATCTTCATGGTCCGGGTATCCAACATTGGAGGTCTTGGGGTGCTTTTGGTCCCACAAATCAACGATCTCGATCTTGTAGACATTCGATGCTTCGGCTATTCTAGCAATAGGAGGGGCAATGATATTGTGAGGCGTATTTTGGTCAGAGTTTGTCTCGCCGTGACCTTTTTGTGCCGGCCCCTAGTCTTCTACACGGATAGTTCAATGATGAATCAATGGTTCGACAATTTGCCCCGCAAGAGGTGTGTCCCTGGCAAAACCTTTGAAGGTTAGTTTTCCTTTATGCATATTTGGTCTTCTGCGGTCTCTTTAGCTGACTCAATGTGGAAAGTTGACATGAGAAAATAAAATAAAACTAGAGGTGGCTGACTTAGAAAAACCTTGATGGCAATTATTTTGTTTTATATTGGATATTTAGCATGAGAAGGTTAGTTTTTTACTTTATTTAATAAACCGGTAAGGCCATATGGTTTGCTAAAAAAACTTGATAGCCCTCACTACATTAGCAGGGCACTGCTCTACATTTCTACGAGTAATAATTGAGTAAACATGCATGAAGTTAACCCTTAGCAACGCACAAATGCTACCGATGTTTAATCAATATTTTGTACGAGTGAGTACGTGTTTGTACCTTCAAAAAGCGCTAACACACAAGAAATAGACAAATGCTCATACACAGCAATATGAACCTTCATAGGACTAAGAATCTTGGCACCTGCCCAGCGTGTGTAAGCGTGTGTAAACGTGAGCACCTGGTTCCGGCGGCCCTTGGCAGCGCGACCCGCAAGGTTCCTCCTACGTTTGAGAAGGTGGAGGCGTTGCTTTGGCTGATGTTCGGTGGCGAGTTTGGGGATGCCGACAAATTGACCGGCTTGACCGGCGGCGTGGTGGCGTCAGTAACGGCGCGGCTATGTCCTCAGGCGTCGTGGCGGGGGTGCTTCTTTGCGGTGGTGCGCGGTCTCGGCCGGGCCGTCTTGCGAGGAGGGAGGTTGCGGCGACGCCGTTCATGGCATATGGCTAGCACATGGCGGCTCGGTGGTGGCTTGGGTAGGTCTGGCATGAAGCTGCAACTGGATGGCGGCGGCAGCCTAGGCGCAGCAGCGCGGCGGCTTGGCTAAGGGGCTTGATCGTGGCCTGGCAGGCGGCCGGGCCTAATCTAGGCCTCCTCGGCCATGCTACTGCGTCCGGAAGGCGTGCTCCTCTGGTGGCGGTGGGTGGATCCCCTCCCCTGGGATGCCACTTGCTTTGACGGTTGCATGCTATGGTGCCATCATACCCTGCCCGTTTCGTGTTGCGGTGTGCTGATCATGCCATGGGCTCGGGCTCGTGGGGATGCCGGGGCGGCGGCCTCGGAAGGTGGACTGCGCGGGCGGCTCTACGGCGGGCAACGTGGCGGTGGTGGTGGTCTCTCTCTTCGGTCATGGGGCTGGCGAGGAGCAGACGATGGGGGATCCTGGTGTTGGCGGCGCTTCGGCTTTGGCAACTCCCAGATCATGTTTCGGAAGCCTAGCTTGGGGACTAGGGTGGCTTAGTTTCAGGTGCGGTGTGCGGATGCTTCCGGGTGAAAACTCAGCGTCTCGGCGCTAACGGCGGCGATGCCTGTGGGTGTCGTTACCCTCTTGGGGGCGTCGTTGTGAGTATCCGCCCTGTGGTATGGCTCCGGGTGAAAACCTTAGACCTTGTGGTCTCGACGGCGGCGGCGCGCTGCGTCGTTACCCTCTTGGGGGCGTCGTTGTGGAGTCCGGACTCGACTTGGTTTCGTGCAACTGTCTCCAGTGGCAAGTTTAGGTTTTCTGTGTCTTCTTTTGTTTTATCTTTGATCTACTTTGTAAGAGGTTCTCCTCTTCACCTTGTATCGGTTCGACCGTCGCGGTTTTATTTATAAAGCGGGGCGAAAGCCTATTTCGAGGAGGAGGATGAAAACACTCACTAACAACTTGAGAAACCCACGAAAAAACAGTTTTGTTGTTTATTCCTTTGTAGAAACCGATCACACGCGGCAGCATTGGTCGCCATTATAAGACCGCCGCCTTGGCAGGTAGTATAATCCCAATTTAAGCAAGCAAGTCTATTTCCCAGCTCCCTTCCGCTCCACGCTTTGCCTTTAGGTTGGTCCGATCTTCAATTTTCACCTTTCGGTTTGTTGCCCACCTTGACGTACGATTAGTCATGCGACTCATGCAGATATCATGCGCCTCCACCGTATCTCTCTGACACGCGATTCTAGGCTGTCCAGATCTCTTCATTTGCCGAGCATAACCGTGGCATCTTTACTTCCACTCGAATGTACTCCAAACAGTATGTTTTAGAAAGTTAAATTAACGAACAACACTTCTTCCCCGACCCGCTCAGTGTCACCCCCGCGCAATCAGGGGCGGAACCCTAGCTTCTCCGCAGGCCCCCTTCTTCGTCCTTTCCGTCCTAGGCCATCGCCGCCAGGCAAATTAAGCCCACGTGGTCAGTGGCGGAGCTAGAGCAAAGCTAATCAGGGTGCACAGCTCCTAGCTAACTTACAATTTTAGACAAATTCAAACCACATGGGTGCACAAACCATTGTCTAGAGGGGTGCACACACTAGATTTCAGGCTAATTGCAAGGTTTTTTTTCCTACCCTGGTGCATGTGCACCCTGGTAGGTTCAAGTAGCTCCGCCCCTGCACGTGGTGCCGGCGGCGGCATGCCTTCTTGGCACGAGGAGCTATGTGCGGGACGGCGAGCAGCGCTAGGGGCGGCCGCTCATAGGTGGAGGCGGCTGTAGGTGGCGGTGCTTGTGGCTACTGCGGCTCCGGGTGGCAGGGGATCCTGGAGTTGGCGGCGCTTCAACAAATGTTTATCTTAGATTGCGTTAGGAGGGCCTCACTCAGCGACAGTGGGTGGTCCAAGCTACTAGCGTACGCGCACAGGTTTTTTCAGGTAACACCTCAACGTTTCAACTCTAGTGGCGGCGATGCATGTGGGCGTCGTAACTCGTAACCCTCTTCAGGGCGTCTTTGTGGGTACCTTCTCCGTTCGGGTGAAAACCCTTGACCATTTCGGTCTCAGCAACGGCGGTGCATTCTATCGTTACCTCTCGGTCTCGTTCTTTATCTTTCTTTAGTGCCAGGTTTTAGTTTTTCTTGTACGGAGTACCATTTTTTTGTTTTGTTTACCTTTGATTTGAATTGTAGAAGGGTCTCTCATCATTTTGTATAGGTTGGGAGGGCTGTTTTGAGGAAACGTGTCAAAACACGTGAACAAAAAGGTAGGTTAGTGTGTTAGGAGTAGCAAAGCTGAATTATAAAAGACCAGGCAGTACCACACCGGACCACTTTTGCACGGCCCCGCACAGGCTTCGCCCGTGTAACGTGTGTCTCCTGTTCAACGGTCGCGAGTCGCGTGCAAACGAAGTCGGTACGACGACGGAGTTGGCTATTCTGCAGGAGGACGACAATTGATTCAGTCGCCGCCTACACCCACTCAACCCAGATTTTAATAGAGCCACTGTGCGGCTGTGCCCCTCCCAAATATGCACATGACATGTGTTATCACACTACACACCGCAGACTACCAACCACGCTACACGTAAGAATTCCCAGCCCAGACCAGGGAAACACGAAAAGCTGTCTCGGCCCATGAAGAAGCCTAGCAAATGTCTAGGGCCAACATGTCAGTCCATTAACTAAATGAGTAAAATACATGGCAAGTAACTGAACATGGAGGTGATCAGTAGTATTATCCAAGAAATAAAGGCTAGAGCTGAGGGTTTTATGCCGGTTTCGTTCGTTATGAACGAAGATGCTCGAACATGGAGGCACATGGCCTTGCTAAGTCGTCAGTGAATCGTGAGTTAGTATTCCCAAGATTGTATTCCCAAGGTCGTCATCTCTGGTTCCTAGATTCGCCAGATGAAGTTTGTATTCCCAAGATTGTTAATAATGAATAAAGTAGCGACCGACTTCTCTCAAAAAAAAAAGTGAACTTGTTGGAGAGTTCAGATTGGTCATTCTACTTCGAAAATACCAATTTACAATTACTGAAGACGAGTTGCATGCTCATATACGGTGACTAGCTCTGGGAATGCCATGTATTTGTTGACCTGGCGCTCGTGGAAATGCCATGTATTTGTTGATGTGGCGCTCGTGGAACCCAGATGTCAAGGCATCTTAAAGAGGGCCCATATACAGGCGAGGGTAGTTGCAACTGTTTCGTTTCTAGGTCAGGCACGGCGGTGTGTTTTTTCCAAAAACCCAGGAAATAGTCTGCCCCTCTAGTTCTCTTTCTTCCTCCTTTGTCTGACCAAATCTCTAAATTATCACCACCCGTCTGGCCGTCCCCATCCCCTACTCCCACCACCGCACTGGAGAGGCGTGCATAGGCCACATCTGCACCTTGTTTCCCTCTTTGTCGCGACGCTCCTCGAAGCAGTACCACTGCAGCTCGAGCGGTCTACCAGGTGACACGCAGGGGAGGAGAGGAAGACGGTGTCGGCATGAGGCCGTGACTCGGCTCCAGAGTTTGCGCGCACTACCTCAGACGCTCTCGACACACATAAACATCTCAACGTGAGCAGGATCGTCGGAGGGCCGCACGGCCGGCCAGCGGCATGCGGCAAGGGCCTCAGTCAAGGCACGTGCAGCACGCCAGGTAATTGCTACCGGAGACGCTCGAGAGGAGACCTTTAGGAGGTCATGCACTAGGTTCACTGACTCCGTCCCTGACATTTGTTTGTCCAATAGAAGTATGAGACCTATTTTCCCTCTCACTATGATATTGTTTACTTTCTATAACCGATGATTGAATTGTATGTATCCTATTTGTGCCACAAATGATTGTTCTCACTAACACTTGTGGGCATCAATGAACTAGGTTCACTAACTCCATTTCTGAAATCTGTCTGTCCAATAAAAGTATGAGGCTGTAAAGTAATTTGCATTTATCTTTATTGCAATGGCCGATAATTATACTCAAGAGCACATATTGAGCTAAGGATGCTCTGCAATACCTAGGGTTAGTAGCGTAGTCAGGATAGAGCAACGCCCCAGGCCAACCTTATGCTACAGTGACAAATAGTGCAGAATAGTACGTACATTAGCTAAAGTTAACAAAGAAATTAGCTTCCACGCCCCAGGCCATGGCCAGTGTTGCCTGGGGCTGGCTACGCCCCTGCCTAGGGTCATGCAAAAACATACGTGTAATGCATGTTTCTTGGTTGTAGGGCATGTCTTAACCCCTAGAGAGGATGGAGGAGGAGATAAAGAGGAGAGGATGGAGGACGAGGAGGACGATAGAAAGAGGAGAGGATGAAGAAGGAGGAGGAGAGAAGAGGACTGTAGGGAGGGAGGAGAGAGAGATGGGTGGTGGATAAGGGTTGGTGGCCGGCCATCCAATTTCGAGGGAGTGAAGTTAGTAATGGCGCACTATGAGATGGTGCACAATTTTTTTTAAAAAAATGGAGTTCCGATTCGAATTTTGGAGGCATGAAAGTTAGCAGTGGCGCACCACAAGGCGTGGTAAATAATTTGAATTTTTTTGCCTGAAAACTAAAAGCTGAAAACACTCATGTTTCTTTTTTTGATTTTGGGGAATCTAAAAAATCTCTAAATGGCCATAGGCAGTTGAAATCGGATTTTAAAAAAATTCGTAGATATATTTTCATATAAAAAACTTTTTCATCGGGAGGTTGTATGCAACTAGAAAAGCCGCTCTACTGAAACATGACACCATTCTGCAAATAAAGTTGAAATTCATGTATGTTAATTTTCATCAAGACTAGATGACATAAAACATGAGCATCTCATAAGATTTTTGTTTTCTATCATTTTCTTTTATTCTTTTCGAACACTGAAAAGGCGGTCCACAGGATGACATAACATAGCACATGGGCATCTTAAACATGGTGCGCCACTGCTAAGTGGTGCCCAACAGTCCTAGCAGCCCCCTAGACATATCTTGGTCAATCATGGTATGTCTAGATGATGGGTCAAACCTTGGTCAATAATAATAGTGGTGCACTATTTAGGTAGCTGTGAAAGTAGTGGCACACCTATCGTGTGCGACGCACCTATTGTGCGTCACTGCTATATAGAAGTGGCGCAACACTAGCGATATTGTAGCTAAGTCTTTTTCTAGTATAGTCTCTTCTGTAGTCTTGAACCACAATGGTGGTTTTCCTCTTCTTTATTAATATGTGGAAAGCTCTTGCGTGGTCGTAAGAAAACAGGCGCTATTATAATGTAGTGTAAATTGAATCTCGATAAGCTACAAATATAACAACCACCATCACACATAAATCACGACATGGTTTGTGTGCTCAAGATTATGGCAATATCTAGACCCGGTTTTGAATTGTAAATCGCGAAGAGGTTTGCAAACTCAGTTGTTTGGCACCCTTGGCCCCATGGATGCGTCAACCCAAGTAGCTGCAATACATTTACGTGTGGATCATAAATTTTCTACTCCTTATGATTCATAATAAGTGTCGGTACTCTAGTTTGTATTTAAATAAATTTAAACTAATGCCCTGATACTTATTAGGGTTAAGTGTATTTTTAGTTCCTCATATCTTGCAGAAATCTAACTTTGGTTTCTCAACTTTGTTTTGGTCTAAACCTGCTCTCAAACTTTCAATTAAGTCCACTTTTGGTCCATGATAACGGTTTAACGATGGTTGACCGGGTTTTTGACTCTCTTTTTTGCCACCGTGGATATATTTGGACATGTTTAGTCCATATATGACCATCTCACCTCGAGATCAGTTATACAATTAGCATTACGAATGTTTACCTGCGGGATCATGATTATTAGCCGTTTGACATAGTAACCATAGCTCTTCCCTAATACCTAGCGATGGCGCCTGACACTACGAGGGCGGATAAGTAGGGCGGGAAATGCAGAAGTGGCAGACATGCGAGGGCTTTTACGTCAGGAGAAAAGGCGGAGGCGGCTGAAATGGCGAGGACGGCTGCACCAAGCAAGAAAGGCGGAGCCGGCGCACATGTGTGTTAGGACAAGGGGATTTCTTCTGTTTGTTGATTGTGGACAAATGATCCCACGTAGTTTTAAACCGGTCAATTTTGTCCACGATGGCAAAAAAAAAGATAGTCAAAAACCAGTCAACCATCATTAAACCACTGCTAGGGACCAAAATTGAACTCAATTGAGAGTTTGATGGCACATTTAGACTAAAATAGAGTTAAGGGACCAAAATTACACTTTTTCAAGACTTAAGAGACCAAAAGTGCACTTAACCCTACTTATTATAAATCAAAAGAGGAAGTATATAATTTTGCGAATTAAGAGCCACCAGAGTTGTACGCTAGCTCTTTCGACAATGATTTGGGATTCAGAACAACAATGAGGACCCGGTCGCTCCCACCTGGGGAAATGTACCCAACTAATGGCCAAGTACAAGGCAAGGTTTTGAATGCATATTGCAGAATGACAGAAAAAGACACCTATTAGAGCATCCCCACTCGTTGGCGCTCCCCACGCTCAAATCCGGCGAAATTTTCGTCCGGATTGGATCAATTTTTGGCATGGGGGGCAGTATATTTCCAGTCGTGTGCTCCCCAAGCGGCTTTTCTCGGGGAAAAAGAGGATGGCCCGGGGAATCCGGACGAAAGAGGAGACACGTGGACGTGGGCGGTTGGTTTTGCTCCATCCGGAGTCCCCGAGCGCTCCCCGGGGGGCTGGGGATGGCGTGGGATCGCCGGATGAATTTAGGCCCAAATCCGGACGAAATCGAGGAACCGGGGGCGCGACTGGGCCGGATTTCGCCGTCCGGATGTAAAAAACGGCTCGTGGGGGGCTTCTCGGGGAGACGAGTGGAGATGCTCTTATACAACATGAGCGGAAGGATGTGTCCCAACTGATTGCTGAACTTGTGAACATGAAAGACATGTTTGAGACTGAAATAACAAATAAACAAGCAGTGTAAATATTCAAGGTAGTAACCCTATTTATCGTTAGTTGATTCTAGAATTTTCCTTCGTGCTTTTATAATTATCATCTCTATTTACTTACCCCTAAAAAGGATGATAATGCACTCTAGAAACCTTAGTGATTTTTGCAGCGCTCTGCCATTACATTTAAGAAAACAAAAAAATAAACACAAATATATACATATAGTTGCAATTGATCTAAGTAACTTAAATTATTATGTGAAGACATCTCATTTTTTAATTTCTCTCGGGTCTACAGTAATTTGGTTCAACAAAATTATTTTAAGAGGCGATGCCTCGACAAGGAAACAACCAACATCCTTTTTCTTACAATATATGTTGTTCAAATTGGTGCATCATCTTCAAGATCGAGGTTAAAGTTGTATAATAAAAAAAAATGTATATATGTGGATAAAATTTCTAAGTACAATAGTAAATTGTACCAGTTAACATTTATGTTGAGAGAAATTGGACTGAAAAAAACGTAATAAAGTTTAGTACAAGTATTATTCAGAGATCACCGCTCCCAGATGCAACTCATCCCCACTCTGTACTCCGTGAACAGATATCATCAACAAGCAATGTCACAAGCAGAGAACTAGATAAATAGAAAGCAAACAACAAAGGCAGTAACCTAGCAAAAAATTAGAACAATAAAAGACTAAGCACCTGTTATGTGTAACATCCCAAGTTTTAACAATAATGAAATCAAGAGAGAGATCAATTACTCAAAATTTGCAACAAACAAAAACTTTTTATATGCATATGGTGTCACATACAAGTTCATGCATATGAGTGATTTTCTTTGGTGCATTTGCCATGATGAGTGTTGATATGATTATCACTTGCTAATAAACCCTAATATATGATCATCACACCCCTCTTTGAGAAAAATAAAAGAAATACCCATTTGGATCTAAAACCCTCTCATACACATAGGGAAAATATGCAAATCATCACCAAAGGGCCACCATGGCTTGATCTTTTGTTTCTAAAATGCTTATACAACTCAAACAAACCTAATTGCATCAAAGAAACCAAAATTAAATCAAATTTGAACTCAAAACCATCTCACATGTGATGATGGTCACTTGTGCACTTTTTAACCTGATCCCCTCTTTACCCCTCTGGTTAAATCATTTCTTAAACTAAACTTGGTCAACCAAAGCCATGTCATCCAAGACCATGTCAAGGTGATGAACTTTCATGTTGACCACCCTGGCTAGAGTTGACTAGGTTGACCAGAAAAAGGGTGACAAGTGAGGACTTTAAATCAATGTGAAGATCATACCCATTTTAATTTTTTGCAAACTAACTCAAATTTGACCACCACCACCCCCATTCTACTGCAGATAATATATGATTCAAACCCACCAAAATTCATTCAAAAATTCCAAACTTGAGTTCTTGCGGCCATTTCAACAAACACCTTGTGTGCATGAATCTGCCAACCTTGTGCATTGTAAAATCCTTTGGACAATGGCCTCCACCATCAAGCATAGATCATCACCAGTACCCCATTGACCTCCAGGAGCTTTGCCAAACACAATGGACAAGGTTTGGTACAAGTTTGCATCACCAATTGTACCAGAGCAGGTCATGCCGTGGCATGACATGGGTGTGATCATGCCATTCTCTCCTCTGGTCAACTTGAGCATGCACCACCATGTCATACGTGTGCTCCACCCTCCCCTGATCCACCTGGACACCAGCCTCGACGATTTCGTGCACCGCACTGGCCAAACACGTGACGCCCAGGCACGCCCAGACGACCACGCGCGCGCCAGAGCGTGCATCGCCATGCACCGGAGCGCGGCAGAGCACCACGTCGCCCCGCTCGCCTACGTCGCCCCAACCTCTCTCCGCTCGCCAGCAGCTTCGCCACCTCACCCTCTCCACGCTAGACACCGTCACTGGCCCGCGGGAACGCTGTAGCCGACGCCCGCTTCGCCGACGTCCGCCGCAGCATCGGCAGCCCCCGTCACTCTCCTCGCTCTCGTCCCGGCCTCAAATTCACCGCAATCACGCCCGGCGTGACCGCCGTGGACGTCGCCCAGCCGACGAGCGTCGGCGCCGGTGCTCGGAGCCGCTGTAGCATCGTCGCCGACGATGAGGTCACCGCCGCAGCCGCAGAGCACCCTCGCCGCTATAAAAGGGGACCTCCTCTCTTCGAATTCGCCACACCAAGACTCTTCCCTCTCCCCCTCGATCAGTTCTAGCCACTTCCCCCTCCACATTGGCCACGCCCTCGCCGGAATTTGAAGCTCGGAGCCCGCGGAGGTGCTGAGAAGATCGCCGGAGAAGGAGACCACCTCAGCACGCGCCACTGCTTCCCTCTGCTTCCTCTACCTCGACAACGTCGCCGCCACACGTCGCCAAGCCTCGCCACGCCGCCGGTGAGCCGTCGACCCCCTAGCCTCGCCGCGCCAGTGGCCGCTTCTCGCCGGAGATGACGATGAATGTCGTGCGTCCGATCCCCCTCTGATCCAACGGCTCTCATCTCCCGTACCGTTTCGGTGTTTTAAACACACTGACGCATAGACCCCACCTTGTCAGCTGGCCCGTTGCGTGGACGCGCTCCTGGGCCGGCTGATACGTCTCCAACGTATCGATAATTTCTTATGTTCCATGCTACTTTATTGATGATACCTACATGTTTTATGCACACTTTATGTCATATTTGTGCATTTTCTGGAACTAACCTATTAACAAGATGTCGAAGTGCCGCTCTCGTTTTCCGCTGTTTTTGGTTTCGAAATCCTAGTAACGAAATATTCTTGGAATTGGACGAAATCAACGCCCGTGTTCCTATTTTGCCCGGAAGCATCCAGAACACCCGAGAGCCGCGCAGGAGGGCCCCGTGGGCCCCAGATGATAGGGTGGCGCGGCCCGGCCTCGGCCGCGCCAGCCCTATGGTGTGGTGGCCCCGAGGCCCCTCCGAGGCTGCCCTTTCGCCTATATAAAGCCCCCGCATCGAAAACCCCTACGGAGGAAGCCACGGTACGCGAAACCTTCCGGAGCCGCCGCCATCGTGAAGCCAAGATCCGGGGGACAGGAGTCTCCGTTCCGGCACCTCGCCGGACGGGGAAGTGCCCCCGGAAGGCTTCTCCATCGACACCGCTGCCATCTCCACCGCCATCTTCATCACCGCTGCTCGCTCCCATGAAGAGGGAGTAGTTCTCCATCGAGGCTCTGGGCTGTACCGGTAGCTATGTGGTTCATCTCTCTCCTATGTGCTTCAATACAATAATCTCATGAGCTGCCTTACATGATTGAGATTCATATGATGATGCTTGTAATCTAGATGTCATTGTGCTAGTCAAGTGAGTTTTACTTATGTGATCTCCGGAGACTCCTTGTCCCACGTGTGTAAAGGTGACAGAGGTGTGCACCGTGTGGGTCTCTTAGGCTATATTTCACGGAATACTTATTCACCGTTATGAATGGCATAGTGAAGTGCTTATTTATATCTCTTTATGATTGCAACGTGTTTTGTATCACAATTTATCTATGTGCTACTCTAGTGATGTTATTAAAGTAGTTTTATTCCTCCCGCACGATGTAATGGTGACAAGTGTGTGCATCCGTGTTAGTACTTGGTTTATGCTATGATCATGATCTCTTGTAGATTGCGAAGTTAACTATTGCTATGATAGTATTGATGTGTATTATTCCTCCTACATAAGCATGAAGGTGACAGTGTGCATGCTATGTTAGTACTTGGTTTAGTCGTATCGATCTTTCATGCACTCTAAGGTTATTTAAATATGAACATTTAATTGTGGAGCTCGTTAACTCCGGCATTGAGGGTTCGTGTAATCCTACGCAATGTGTTCATCATCCAACAAGAGAGTGTAGAGTATGCATTTATCTATTCTGTTATGTGATCAATGTTGAGAGTGTCCACTAGTGAAAGTCTAATCCCTAGGCCTTGTTCCTAAATATCGCTATCGCTGCTTGTTTACCGTTTCTACTGCGTTACCTACTGCTGCGTTACTACTCGCTTGTTTACTTCCTACAACATTACTACCATCAATCGCACGCCATTAAGCTATTTTCTGGCGCCGTACTACTGCTCATATTCATTCATACCACTTGTATTTCACTATCTCTTCGCCGAACTAGTACACCTATTAGGTGTGTTGGGGACACAAGAGACTTCTTGCTTTGTGGTTGCAGGGTTGCATGAGAGGGATATCTTTGACCTCTTCCTTCCTGAGTTCGATAAACCTTGGGTAATCCACTTAAGGGAAACTTGCTGCTGTTCTACAAACCTCTGCTCTTGGAGGCCCAACACTGTCTACAAGAATAGAAGCACCCGTAGACATCACCGGCCCACTTTCCTTTTCTCTGCTTAGCCCGTTAACGTTTCCCGCCAGCCCATTTAATTCAAATGTGAATTTTCGAATTTTGTTAATTACTCTCAGATGCTGTTTTCAAATTTAAATAGAATAAAATCTACCAAACCAAATTTTACAAATTTTATATATTTGGAAACCTTGTGAAAATATCTACAAAACTACACTGGTCTCAACCCTAGATTATTTGTAGAATAAATCTGATAAAATAAACAAGGCAGGGCCTTTTTCCACTTAAATTAATTATTAAAAATTAAATAAAAATGCTTTTAAGTTGAAACCAACTCTCAAAAATCATATTTCAATATATCTATCTGAATATGTAAAAATATTGCATAGTTGTTTGTATGATCATGGCCTTGTTTAAAAATTAGCCCTATGACTAATTCTAGTGCATTTTAAATCAATCTATTAATTATTAATATGTATGAGAGCCTCTCTCTCATTTAAATCTTGTCTCAACTAAGTTAATATGAGGAAGAGACCATGGTCAAATTAAACCTCATATTAAATTAGTTGATGATATTAAATCATTAATCAAGAGTTATTAAAAGGCATGAGGTGATGTACCTCATTTAAATCTTTTTCCCAAATAATGATTATGAAGAGGTTGACCTTGGTCAACCTAGGTCATATGATATTAATTGAGGGAAATTAAATTGTAATAAGACTTAATGAGGGGAAATTATTTTCTCTCAAGAACTAAATAGAAATACAAATCTATATTTATATAAGAAGAAATTAGTCTTTTTAAGAATAATAATTAAATCAATTCATTTAATAAGCATGTTGTTATGATAGACTAGTAAGAGTGATGCATGTGTGTGCTTAGCTTAGTATTTGAGTTGTGTGGTGATTGTGTGTATTATACTCGTATTTAGACGCTAGTACCGAGGAGTACGCCGAGGAGGAGGAGGTCTACACTCAAGGAGAGGAAGACCACTTTGACCAATACAACAACCAAGGCAAGCTAATACCCTTGCAAAGTGCAAAGCTCACAAGAGCAAAGCACCCCACCATTTTGTTTTATCCTTACTAAGACTATCCCAGTTTTATTACAAGTTTTGCTTTCAAGTTTTACTGATTAACTTTATCAAAGTACTTTTTGATTCATGATTCACTTGATCTAGAGTAGGGCAATACCATCAAAGTTAGCTTATGGCAAATAAGCTAAGTGAAAGATCGAGATGTCGCCTAGAGGGGGGGTGAATAGGCAATTACAAACTCTTTCGGATTTGTCTTGTAAGAATGCGGAATTAAACTATCGTTTAGTTTACAAGCACAAACCCTAGATATGCTAAGCTCAACTAGGTATAACAATAACAACTAGAGCTAAGCAAGATAGGCACAAGATATATGTAGCACAAGTGATAGCAAGATATATATATACTTCAAGCACGATGGCTATCACAAGGAAAGAGAGCTCGGGTATAGAAATAACCGAGGCACGCGGAGACGAGGATGTATTCCCGTGTTCCCTTGCTTTGCAACAAGGTACGTCACGTTTGGAGGAGTGGAGGTCCCACGAAGGATTCCCCGCGCCACGAAGGCTCACCCTATTCTCCGAACCACACCCACGAAGGATAATGGCCCTTTCCTTATGGTTAGCTTTTCCTCCGCTCCGGAGATGGCAAGCTCCACAACCACTTCACAAGCTCCACGAAGGAGAAGCCCGGGCCTCTTCACAATCTTCTTGAAGAGACCACCGGAGCACCAACCGCCAAGCCAACTAGGAGGTTTCCCTCCAAGAGTAACAAGCTCACGGTCTCTCACTCGAACTAATCGTGGTGGAGAGCTCAACACTATGCAATGATGCAAAGCAAGAACACCGGAGGTGTTCAAGTCCTTCACACTCAAATCCCACCAAAGCAACGAATGCTAGGATGAGATTGGAGAGGAAGAACAAGGGGGAAAGTCAACCAAAGACTTCAAGATCTAGATCCCAAGAGATTCCCTCACTTAGAGAAGAAATGGTTTGGTGGAAGTGTAGATCTAGATCTCCTCTCTCAAATCCTCAAATATGAGCAAGAATCATGGGGGGGAACAAGAGAGAGAGCAACTTCTTCAAATGCAACAATGGAGGTGAGAGAAATGGGGAAGAATTAGTTGTCTCAAGGTGGAAGAAAGCTATTTATAGCAAGGGAGGAAAAATAACCGTTGGGGGAAAAACAGCTCTTAAAATCGCAGGAAAAACAGCCCAGCCGGTGGCCCAGGCCGGTTGACCGGATGCTGGGCCGAGGAGGCCGGTCAGCAGTCCGGCCCAACCGAGCCACCGACCGGGCGGAGCGGAGACGGCGCACAGGCGGCAGACAGCCACAGGCCGCGCGGGGGGGAGCGGCCCAGGCGTGTGGGCAGTGGCGGCCCATCAGCGCCGAGCGGCGCGGAGCGCCGGCCGCGCGGGGGCGCGCCGAGAGCGTGGGCCGGATGGGGCGGCGGCCCGGTTACCGTCCGGTCGGACCGGAGGACTGGCTGGGCTGCCCGACGCTTGGGCCGGTTGCCGCCCGGTCCACCGGGTGGGCCGGCGTCTGGCCCGGCAGGCCGGGCGCCCAACCGGCAACCTCCCCCCTTTTTCCTTTTTCTTTTCTTTTTCTTCTTTTACTCTTTCTTTAATAACTTTTGCTCCCGAACCCCGATTCGAATGAAACCAGTTTTGTTTGGAAGATAACAACAAATGCTATCCTATGAAAAGTGAAAACACAAGAATCTATAGGAGGGGATTTTATCATGAATATAAAAGGTAGAACCTTATATCATGAATAATCGGTAAAATCACCCAACCTCGAAAACGCAATAGAAGATGCATGCGGATTCCGTTTTCGATGAACTTGGGCTTGTTGTAAAGCTAGCAACAAGCTCAAGAACCTCACACAGAGAAACACCAAGAAGCAATAAGGATATGCAAAGTATACAAAGGGTTGAGCTCCCTAAGACGATGTGATCAAGTTACTCAACCGAAAGCCCCTCTTAATAGTGCGGCTATCTATCCTATAATCCGGTCTCCCATCAACCACCTTGAGACCGGTAAAAGGAAAACCTAGCAAGGCCATACCTTTGCCTTGCGCATCCTGCTTGATCTTGATGATAACTCTTCAAGCTTCACTCAAGTCGGAATGCCTCTCTTGATCAATGTTGCTTTGTGAAGACTCACAAATGCTCCCCCATACACTATGATGGGAAAGCTCCATTGACACACATCTTCACATGTCCATTAACACCAAATGGACGGCAAGCTTCAAGCATGTGATCCACTCAAGATGCTCATCTTGAACTTGCCCAACTCAACCTTGTATCTTCTCATACTCACTTAAGATAGAGCATGGCTAATATTGAGTTCCACATAAGAACTCCATCTTCATTTCTTCTTATTGATCATATCACATATATATCTTCATACCGATGATCTTGATGCCAATACACAAGGTATACCTTTATCTTCATGGCATCCATACTTGAATCCAACACATGGAGTACAAGTAGTACCTATGGAATATTCCTTCATATAAACTCAATGAAAACATTAGTCCATAGGGGTTGTCATTAATTACCAAAACCACACATAGGGGCAATGTACCCTTACAATCTCCCCCATTTTGGTAATTGATGACAACCACAATAAGAGGGTTTATATAATGAATATTAGAGACAAGTACGCAACTTATCCGAGAATAAGTTGTATACAAGAGGTTGTATTTGATATGGTAAAGTAACACAAAGCTACTATCCCATATCAAAACCAACTCTACTCACACAACTAAAACTAATGCAAGGGATGTGAGTAGAACCACTATATATAGAGAAAACTCCCCCACAATGTATGCACGTGTGATGAACATGAATTCATTGCATACATTGTCAAGATTAACCTTTGGGGCAATTTCCACTATATATATACAACCATGCAAGACATATAAATATGGAATGCATGAGAGGCAAAAACACTTAAGCACAAACCAAACTTAAGTATAAAACCATTCCCTTAAACCCTCTAAACTTCTCCCCCATTGGCATCGATTGTCAAAATGGGTGAAAAATTTAGAAGGCCAATATAATGTGAGTTCCTCCCCAAAGTGTGCACTTCTCATAATTTGAGTGGAATCAAGTGCACATATCCAATGATGAATACTTGAAGGAAATCAAACTATATTGAGGATCAAAGATTGCATAAAGATAACATGGTGAGGTGAGCTTCAACAAAAGCAAGCAATCAAAGATCCAATTGGACAAACAAAGATATCATGATAAGAGAGATATAGTGCTCTAAAAATAAGAAAGCTCCCCAAGGTTCGTGCACAATTTATAATGTTTGCATTTGAATACAAGATGCACAAACATGGAATCCTCACTCTCTATATATCATTTAGAACACAACTAAGATAAAGAGAGTATGCTTATCAAGAACAAATTTAGTCCAACAATTACGAGATATGAGTGCATAAAGAAAATAAATAAACCAAGCACTCATAAATCTTCTTTACCAACACCATTAAAAACAAAAAGGGTAAAAGATGGTTGGCAAAGAACAAAGATATCAAGGTGATGGATTAACGCTCTTATGTATATAAGTTTCTAAAGTGGACAAAATGATCCATAAAGAAACATGCACACACAAGAGGTTAACAAAATAAATAGGACTAGATATCCAAAATGAAGTCATAAAATATACCAAAGGATGTTTGCTTAAAAGCATATATAGCCTATGGCTCCACTTTTCACTTATGGTATATAAATGAACTTCAACAAAATAAGATCTCAAAAACATCACAACTAACAATAAGGGAAGTAAGGCTAGTTGGAATGTTTTGAGAAAGGCAACAAGTATCTCAAAAACGGATTTATTTCACAAATTCATCAATATTGCACACAAGAGCTCTTTGAGGAATTGATATGCAATAAATTGCTAGAGGGCATATTTGTGATAGGTGAATCATAAATTATGATATATATATATAACCTATCATATGCATCTTCTCAAATTACTCAAATGTTCAATAAGAGGTTTTATATTTAAAAGGTTTTTTTTTTCAAGAACCGCAATATTTTCGAAATAAATAATTTCATGCCAAGATACAACCTACAAGAGGTTGGATGCTATATGAGAATGCATGAATAAGATACTTGTTACCGAGATAGCAATGGCTTGATGTAGTAGATAAGAGTTCAACGATCATCCTAACTTGACTCCAATTCTCACATGGTGACAACACCTTCCTTATAGATGAGACAAGCCTCCATTGCATCTCCAATGTACCTAAAACATCATTCAAGTACATCTTGGTCCCCAAACTCATTGGGTCCAAAATGGTTAGACTAACCACAATATATAGGACACACTCCATATAAACATGTGCATATTTAGATGAAGTTTGAATTTCATGCACATCTTAGCCATTTAGGATTTGATGAAGTATATCCTACATAATGGATCAAAAGAAAGCAAGCATGCTACAAGTATATAAATAATTTACATATAAGCATATGCACCAAAACCTTTAAAGATCCAAGAAAGATATACTTTGGACAAAACACCAAAAGAATTAGATAAGGCATAGAGGTGCCACAAAACAAATTTGTTGTCCAAGTTATATCTAAGAAGCAAATCTCAAAAGATTTGTTCAACAAAGTTCAACAAATGAACTAAGAAGAAACCATTGAGCATAAAGGATGAAATAAAGCAAACATGCTCAAGGATTTATCTCATTCAAGCAAATAAATCATGTAAGAAAGAATGAGATAGCAAACTCCCCAAAAGAGCAAGGTTCAAACAAAATAAACCAAACCCTATACACTTTTCACAATGGCACAATGTACAGTAAGGAAAAGGTTTGTCTTCCAAAACAAACATTTGATATGAATCAAGAGAATTTATCAAAAGATTTTTCAAAGGAACAAGGAAGACACATGGGAGCAACAAAGATTTGTTGGAAGTAAAATAAGGCAATAAGAAACAATCCAAGGTGAAGATGATCCAAAAATTCAACCACATACAAGGTTATCAATTGTCAAAGACAATGAGTATATTGGAAATAATTTCCGGTGGAGTATTGACAATGTTAGAAAGGATCAACTTCACAATAAAAGGCATAGGATAAGTATATAGAATTGAGCACTATGCACGGATGAAGATTCTTGATAGCTTCAACTAGTCACACAATCACGCACGGCAATGATTAGAATAATTTGAAGCAAACGGTGTCCCAAATAAGATATAGAGATGTGTATTTGAGGAAAAACCGCACCAAGAATTTCTTATTCAAACAAGAACCAAAAGATGAGCAATAAAATCTTTTTACTACAAGTGGAGCTTGTTTGAGCAAACATGCCACCTAGAAACAAGATAATTAAGAGCATCAACTCTAAGTGGCATAACCTCATATGTTCACATTTTCTAGGCTTGTGATATGTACAAAACATATTACTCCCCCATAATGTGATAAGTCATTTCTTCCCAAACAAGAGGCAACTAAAATTTAACTAGAGATGATTAATGGATATTTTAGAATTTGAATTTCTCATGAGTATGACACACCACATAGTGACTAGATAATCTTGCAATATCAATACTAAGTGGTGGTACCCATGTACACATTTTTAAAAGAAAGAGAGATGCACAAAGCATATCACTCCCCCAAAATGGGATGTTCCATTAATCACTTCAAAGAGAGCCAAATAAAATATCATCAAGATGCATAGGCTCAAAACAATACACAAGTATATGATGAGTCAAACAAACATACTTGAATACACAAGATAGGTAAGTAAGACACAACACATACACACAAATATTTGGTACAAAACCAAACATGCAAAGGGGCAAGTAACTTACAATATACATGAAGAGTTGAAGTATAAGTTACCGCAAAGAGGAACATTGAATATAAGATATAGATGATAATCCATACGACTTGGCTTGGTAAGAATACAATATATGAAGATCCCTTAATTCTTCATGAAGTAGCCAAGTCTCCAATGACCTCAACATGCACCTATTGATCACGTTTGAGCTTGTTGGTCCCCAACCAAGTTGGGTCCTAAGAAGTTAGTCACAATAGGCTTGGCAACCCAAATGGTCCTTTTCTTGAGACCACTTTGAGTTCCAACAAACTTGGCAAACACATTGCCATCCTTATCCTTCCCTAGAGAATAATCATCATCAACAATTATAGGGTTAGATAAGGTACCACTTAAACATGAAGAAGCAAAGTGCCCCTTCACACGGCATAAGTAGCAAGTGTTCCCCTTTCTCTTCTTTATTGATTTCTTATCTTGGGGAACAACATCTTGATTCTTCTTGGGAAGTGGCCTATCTTCAACTTGAGGTCGAGCATGAGCTTGACCTTGACCTTGTGGCCGTTTCCCTTGTTGTTTCTCACTCAAGTGCTTCTTCTTCTTCTTCAATGGGCATGATCTAACATGATGCCCTTCAACCTTGCACTTGAAGCAAACCAACTTGGCCGGATCCTTGACTTTGTCTTGGCCCTTCTTCTTGTTGCTCTTGCTCTTGGACTTGTTCTTGTTATTGGAGTTGAATCCAAGTCCACTCTTGTCATTGGGGGATTGTTGCACACTTAGCATCTTGTCAAGTGCGGATTTCCCTTCATGACGCTTTTCCAAGTCTTTCTTTAAAGAAAGGACTTGGGCCTCGAGCTCTTTGATTTCCTCTACATGGTTAGTAGAAATACAAGTACTAGAGGAAGTAGAAGCTTCATTATTAGAGCAACAAGGCAAAGCAAGTAATCCAACACAAGGTGTATCACTAGTTTGACTAGATGGACTACTAGGACTAGCACATGTCGATATAGCATTTGTAGTAGAGATTGTGCTAATGTCCACATGAGGCTCACAAGATGTTACCTTAGTGATACAAGCCTCATGAGCTAACTTTAGCTCATCGTAGGAAGTTAGAAGATCCTCAAGAGAGTGTGAGAGCGTTTTATTGCTTTCTTCCAATTCCCTACAATTGCTAGTTAGCAACTCAAGTTGAGCCCTTAGCTCAACATTCTCCTTTAAGGTAGATGCTTCACAAGAAGTAGAGTTAGTAGCACAAGCATCAACAATAGTTTTCTCATTTTCATGCATATAGGATTCAATTTTTTGTGTAAGCATAAAATTAGTATGCTTCTCATCTTTTAGCTCATGCTTGAGGAGAGTGAATCTCTTTTCCCCATTTTCAATATGGGACTCCAACTCCACTATGGTTTCCCTATATTTACTCAAGGTATCCATAGAGTGTTCGAGATTAGCACGAGCTTCTTTATTACCATGAAGAGAAGCATATACCATTGCCATATTATGCACCAAGATATTATATTCTTCATCATTATCATCATCATCACTCTCATCATTAGAGGAAGTGTTAGGAGTCAAAGTAGGAGATACCTTTGATCCATTTGCCATAAGGCACATGTGCATACCGGAGGATGAAGATGAAGAAATTCTTGAATCCTCATTTGAAAACATGTCTTGATCCATAGAGTGTTCGGTTTCCTCTACATTGTTAGTCAACAAGCAACTAGAGGAAATAGAGGCATTTTGATTATGGGAGCAAGACAAGACAAGCATATCATCATGGGATTTATGTGAGCAATTTACACATGATATGCGAGGACTATCAACACAAGCATGTAGATTATTTTCAATGCTAGATGTGTTTAAGTCCAAAGAGGAAGCATTGCAATGGGATAGAGATGAAGAATCATCACTATTGAGCACAATATCAACATTGCAATTTTCCTCACCACTCACCATATCATTACCTCGTGTCTTGCTACACGTTGGTGAAGTGGAAGAAGATGAGAACTCATCACGGCCGGAGGTGGAAGCAACTTGGAGCTCTTCATGATGTGAAGGGGAAGAGAGCTCCTCGGAATCACCACCAACCAAATGAGAAGTGGATCCACCAAACATTTCCTTAAGCTTGATCCACATCTCATGAGACGATTTTCGCTTTATATATATCAAGAACCTATGAAAATCTGGTCTCAAAGAGAATACAAGCTCATTAGATACTTGAGCTTCAAGATGTAAGTTTTCTCATCCTCTAAAGATAGATTTTGAGGATCCATCGGAGGAGAAAAACCTACATCTAGAAATTGCTCTATATGTGGACACAAGGTCCGAAGATTACAAAGCAAGCAATTTCGCCACAAAAGATAATTTGTGCCATTAAAGACAATTGTGTCATTGTGCACTATACTAGCCGACATCTTTACTCTCAAGGCGGTGAAGCCTAAAACAAGGAGAGACCTTGCTCTGATACCAATTGAAAGATCGAGATGTCGCCTAGAGGGGGGGGTGAATAGGCAATTACAAACTCTTTCGGATTTGTCTTGTAAGAATGCGGAATTAAACTATCGTTTAGTTTACAAGCACAAACCCTAGATATGCTAAGCTCAACTAGGTATAACAATAACAACTAGAGCTAAGCAAGATAGGCACAAGATATATGTAGCACAAGTGATAGCAAGATATATATATACTTCAAGCACGATGGCTATCACAAGGAAAGAGAGCTCGGGTATAGAAATAACCGAGGCACGCGGAGACGAGGATGTATTCCCGTGTTCCCTTGCTTTGCAACAAGGTACGTCACGTTTGGAGGAGTGGAGGTCCCACGAAGGATTCCCCGCGCCACGAAGGCTCACCCTATTCTCCGAACCACACCCACGAAGGATAATGGCCCTTTCCTTATGGTTAGCTTTTCCTCCGCTCCGGAGATGGCAAGCTCCACAACCACTTCACAAGCTCCACGAAGGAGAAGCCGGGCCTCTTCACAATCTTCTTGAAGAGACCACCGGAGCACCAACCGCCAAGCCAACTAGGAGGTTTCCCTCCAAGAGTAACAAGCTCACGGTCTCTCACTCGAACTAATCGTGGTGGAGAGCTCAACACTATGCAATGATGCAAAGCAAGAACACCGGAGGTGTTCAAGTCCTTCACACTCAAATCCCACCAAAGCAACGAATGCTAGGATGAGATTGGAGAGGAAGAACAAGGGGAAAGTCAACCAAAGACTTCAAGATCTAGATCCCAAGAGATTCCCTCACTTAGAGAAGAAATGGTTTGGTGGAAGTGTAGATCTAGATCTCCTCTCTCAAATCCTCAAATATGAGCAAGAATCATGGGGGGGAACAAGAGAGAGAGCAACTTCTTCAAATGCAACAATGGAGGTGAGAGAAATGGGGAAGAAGTAGTTGTCTCAAGGTGGAAGAAAGCTATTTATAGCAAGGGAGGAAAAATAACCGTTGGGGAAAAAACAGCTCTTAAAATCGCAGGAAAAACAGCCCAGCCGGTGGCCCAGGCCGGTTGACCGGATGCTGGGCCGAGGAGGCCGGTCAGCAGTCCGGCCCAACCGAGCCACCGACCGGGCGGAGCGGAGACGGCGCACGGGCGGCGGAGACAGCCACGGGCCGCGCGGGGGAGCGGCCCAGCCGTGTGGGCTGCGGCGGCCCATCAGCGCCGAGCGGCGCGGAGCGCCGGCCGCGCGGGGGCGCGCCGAGAGCGTGGGCCGGATGGGGCGGCGGCCCGGTTACCGTCCGGTCGGACCGGAGGACTGGCTGGGCTGCCCGGCGCTTGGGCCGGTTGCCGCCCGGTCCACCGGGTGGGCCGGCGTCTGGCCCGGCAGGCCGGGCGCCCAACCGGCAACCTCCCCCCTTTTTCCTTTTTCTTTTCTTTTTCTTCTTTTACTCTTTCTTTAATAACTTTTGCTCCCGAACCCCGATTCGAATGAAACCAGTTTTGTTTGGAAGATAACAACAAATGCTATCCTATGAAAAGTGAAAACACAAGAATCTATAGGAGGGGATTTTATCATGAATATAAAAGGTAGAACCTTATATCATGAATAATCGGTAAAATCACCCAACCTCGAAAACGCAATAGAAGATGCATGCGGATTCCGTTTTCGATGAACTTGGGCTTGTTGTAAAGCTAGCAACAAGCTCAAGAACCTCACACAGAGAAACACCAAGAAGCAATAAGGATATGCAAAGTATACAAAGGGTTGAGCTCCCTAAGATGATGTGATCAAGTTACTCAACCGAAAGCCCCTCTTAATAGTGCGGCTATCTATCCTATAATCCGGTCTCCCATCAACCACCTTGAGACCGGTAAAAGGAAAACCTAGCAAGGCCATACCTTTGCCTTGCGCATCCTGCTTGATCTTGATGATAACTCTTCAAGCTTCACTCAAGTCGGAATGCCTCTCTTGATCAATGTTGCTTTGTGAAGACTCACAAATGCTCCCCCATACACTATGATGGGAAAGCTCCATTGACACACATCTTCACATGTCCATTAACACCAAATGGACGGCAAGCTTCAAGCATGTGATCCACTCAAGATGCTCATCTTGAACTTGCCCAACTCAACCTTGTATCTTCTCATACTCACTTAAGATAGAGCATGGCTAATATTGAGTTCCACATAAGAACTCCATCTTCATTTCTTCTTCTTGATCATATCACATATATATCTTCATACCGATGATCTTGATGCCAATACACAAGGTATACCTTTATCTTCATGGCATCCATACTTGAATCCAACACATGGAGTACAAGTAGTACCTATGGAATATTCCTTCATATAAACTCAATGAAAACATTAGTCCATAGGGGTTGTCATTAATTACCAAAACCACACATAGGGGCAATGTACCCTTACACTAAGTTAGCACCCCTCATGACTAGTGGCTAGTGCTAAATAACTAAAATTGACTACTCTAGATGGGGACATTGTGATATGAGATGATGATGGTGAAATTATGAAAGGAATTTTTGAAGGTGAATAAGACCAAGAGATGATAGTGATTTTTGATTAAAACTAGTGTTGGTTTGGATGCGATACCTTTCCAGTATTGAGTACCCCCACAATACCTGATTATGAGTAAGGCTTAACTAGAAGTTTATGTATCTTAGTATGGGTTCCCTCTGAACACACATCATAGGGGTTATGCCGAGGCTGCCTCCG
Source organism: Lolium rigidum (assembly GCF_022539505.1). Classification (NCBI taxonomy): domain Eukaryota; kingdom Viridiplantae; phylum Streptophyta; class Magnoliopsida; order Poales; family Poaceae; genus Lolium; species Lolium rigidum. The sequence continues at coordinate 305,382,671 of NC_061508.1, forward strand.
TTGTTGAGAAATGATGTGAATTGAGGTGAATTGTCCGGCCAAGCCATGTGCGGTTCCCAGGTTGACGAGTTGGTCTTCACTGGGAGGCCAAGCTCATGGGGAGAGGTGCTCATACTAGGGTTAGTAAATGAAAGGTTATGGTTGATGATCCGCGTCTTTGTGATACGATGATTCGGGGAAATCCCGACGGATGGAATCAAATGTTGTGGCACAAGTGTGCAACCTCTGCAGAGTGTAAACCTATTCGAATAGCCGTGTCCACGGTTACGGACGGTTGGAAAGGCCATCTAGTTTTCAGGGTTAGAATCTGAGAATATGAATGGTGAATGATGAATAATGGTGAATCACAACTGAGTTGTGGGAATGACACTAATGTTCCCACTTGAGTTAGTTAATTTATAAATGGTCTATATGAAATTATTATGAACTAAAATTGGCTTATGCAAATAAAACTAGAGCTTAGCACCCTTTCCTTAAACTAGTTAGTAATTACTTTGGTATTAGTTTGCGAGTACTTTAAAGTACTCACGGCTGTGTCCCTGGCTATTCAAATGGCCAGAATATGAAGAAGAGCAACAGTATGAGGATGACGGTCAGCAGGACGTCTACAACAACTAGGAGTCGCCGACGTCAAGCGTTGGCCTGTGGAAATAGATAGTCCACTCCTATTACGCTTCCGCTACTATGTTGTTCGTTGATCAATAGATCAACTATTTGTGTAATATTGGATCATGTGATCCCCTTTTGTAAGACAATGATGGTTTGTAAATGAATGATGACTTATGATATCAACTGTTATGTCTCGCAACAACAATATTCCTGGGATTGCGATGAATGACATAATAGGCATCCGGACTTAAAAATCCGGGTGTTGACAAGTTGGTATCAGAGCCATTGTTTGACCTTAGGAGACCCTAGTTTAGAATGGACGTTCTGAAAATTTTAGTTTCTAAAACCAAGGAAGTGAATATTTGTGAAAAACTTACTCATGTTCTCTTCTACAAGATCTTTTCAAAAATGATGAGCCATGCCCCTTCTTTTAAATCCATCTAAAATGTTTGCCACACTTGTTCACAACTCTAACTTACTCATCCATTTCACTTTCAGATGGAGCCCTACGTCCAGACGGAGTCCTACGATCTGGAAAACGGAGGAAGTCTGGTGTTTGAGCGCGACTTGTACCTGGTGTCCGAGAAGCTCGAACGCCCACCTCCCCTGTTCCACGGAGTCCGGATCCACGACACCCCCACCGGGGAGCAGCAGTGGATGATCACCGCTGACTTGAAGGGAAGCCCGGAGCCTCCCATCTCGGAGAGGATCCTTTTCTCCTTCAAGGCATACAGCTGGGTGGACGGTCTTGCTCACGCCCTTCAGGAGGGACTTGCCCGAGTGTGCGGACAGAACATCGCCGCACTCCGGGGAAGCCGCTTCGCCCACTTCGCGAGGCACGACACCATGGGAGAGCCCATGGCACTCTCTTCGCACCCGGTGCTCAAGATTCATGTGGAGCATTTGGACTTTATGCTTCATGAGACCCGGAAGGACCTGGAGCTGACGCGTGTCCACGCCCACCGTGCCCAGATGGCTTTGGCTCATCATGCCGACGCCATCAGGATGCTCGCCAAGGACCGCAAGTCACTCCGCCTGCAGCGCGCGAAGAAGGATGCCACTATCAACCGTCTTCGCGAGAAGATCCGCACCTTGGAGGTGACTGTCCGGACCCAGCAGGACCAGATCCAGGAGATGGAGGAGGATGGAGAGGACATCCAGGGAGGCGATGACTTCCTGAGTGACGACAACGACTTTGAGGATGATGAGTTCACTGATGAGGAGGACTACGCGTTTCTGGAGTCCGAGGAGGATGGGATCATTCCCATCGATGTGGATGAAGACGATGAGGAGTAGTTGCACTAGCTTCACTTACGTAGGTGTGAGTTGTATCCCGCACCATGTATCGTAGTTTGTGGAAGAAGGGTTCTTAAAACTTTTAGTATGGTAACTTGTAATGTGTGATGTGGGTGAATAAATAAAATGTGTGTTATGTTCATCATGAAAATATTTCAAGTTTAGATTTAAACTTAACTCAAAATAAGCCATAGAAATTCCCCCTCATCTCATAATCTATCTATCTGTTCAGATGGCCCCTCCGAACCGCAACCAGGATGCAATGCTACAATTACTGCAAACTCTGTTGGCTGACCGAGAAGATGAAAGGGCTGAAAGGCAGGCCAACATAGCAGCACTACGGCGAGATCGCCAATCGGGGCCATGGAAACCATGATCATCCCGGATCCAAACTTAAGAATTTCCAAAACACCAACCCACTGTCTTCGACAAAGACGGAAGAACCCTTAGACGCAGATGATTGGCTGCAAACGATGGAAAACAACTTGGAGGTAGCCGGAGTAGAGGAAAATGAGAAGGTGCTGTTTGCTACACACTACCTAGCCGGACCAGCAAGAGCTTGGTGGACAAACGCCCGTGCATTAAATGCCGGACAAATGATGACTTGGGCTGATTTCAAGCTCAAGTTTAGCAAGTATCATGTGCCACCAGGTTTGATCAAGAAAATGAGGGATGAATTCAGGGAGCCGAAGCAAGGAAGAATGTCGGTAGTAGAATACCGCGACGAGGTTCCTCACCACTGTCAAGGTACGCCCCGATGAAACCGACACCACGAGAGAAAAGAAAGGAGAGATTCCTCAACGGTCCGCACGATGAGATGCGGACGAGTCTTAGTCAATATTCCCTTCGCTGACCTAGAAGCCCTCGTGGACTCTGCCATCCAGATGGAAGGCAAACTGCACCAGGCAAATGAAAACCGCAAACGCCGCATGATGAATCAAAGTGGGCCCAGCAATACCCCCGGTTTCGCCCTAGCTCAAGCGGTGGTTTCAACCCCCGCAACACCAAGCCCCAAAACCAGATGTCGCGCCCCGGTTTTCAGAACCGGAGCGGAGGAAACCCAAGGCCAGGAGGCCCCCACCACAAAAACAACTATGTACACCACAACAGCAACTTCAACCGCGCTCCGCCGCGCACCCCCAACCACAACCATAACAACAACAACACCAACACCGCACCCAGGACAGGAAGCAATGCCATTCCCGTTGCAACCAAGGACAAGTCCACTATCACCTGCTATGAATGTGGAGTAGTGGGACACTTTTCCAATGAGTGCCCCAAAAGGCTGGCCAAGCTCGCCGGCAACACCTCTGCACCAGCCCAGCAGCAGCGCCGTGTCTCCACCGGCAAGAAGTTCGCCCCCAACAACCCGAACAACCGCGGAGGTCCCCTCTACCTCATGAACGCCGAGGAAGCCCAGGAAGCACTAGATGTGGTGCTGGGTATGTTCTCTGTTAACTCAATACCAGCAAGAGTGTTGTTTGATTCAGGAGCATCGCATTCATTTGTTACCGAAGATTTTGTGAGCACTAGTAAGATTCAACCCATCAGCTTGAAACATGTCATGATAGTTCAAATACCTGGATCAACCACTAAAGCTATAAAATTTTGCAAAGAAGTACCCATAAGAATTCAAGAAATAGTGTTTTTCGCAAACTTAATTGTTACGGGAACAAAAGGATTGGAAGTAGTACTGGGTATGGATTGGATGGCGAAACATCATGGATTGATAGACTGCGCCAAGAAGGCCATCACCATGACTAGTAGCACCGGAATAACCATAGAACATGTGTCTGAAAAACTACCCAGAAATTTCACCTGCAATCAAAGTGTAGCCAAACCAACTCTGGATCAGATCAGGGTCGTCTGTCGATACGCTGATGTGTTTCCGGATGATCTACCCGGTATGCCCCCGGATCGGGATATCGAGTTTATCATCGAGTTAATCCCTGGAACCGGACCTATAGCACGAGAGAGCCTATAGCATGAACCCAGCAGAGTTAGTAGAGCTGAAGAAGCAACTGGATGATATGTTGTTCAAGGGTCTGATTCGACCAAGTGCGTCGCCTTGGAGATCACCAGTTTTGTTTGTGGATAAGAAGGATGGTGCCAACCGGTTATGTACGGATTATCGTAAACTTAACGATGTCACCATCAAAAACAAATACCCCTTGCCAAAGATAGAAGACCTGTTTGACCAGTTGACCGGTGCCACAGTGTTCTCTAAGATTGATCTTAGGACTAGGTACCATCAGCTGAAGATCCGTGCATCGGATATTCCCAAGACTGCCTTTACCACCAGATATGGGTTGTATGAATACAACGTCATGTCATTTGGATTAACCAATGCCCCTGCCTACTTCATGAACCTCATGAATAAGATTTTCATGAACTTCCTGGATAAGTTTGTCGTTGTCTTCATCGACGACATCCTTATCTACTCTAAAACCGAAGAGGAACACGAGCAACATTTGGAGGTTATCCTAGAAACCCTTAGACAGCACAAGTTGTACGCCAAGTTCAGCAAGTGCGAGTTTTGGTTGAAAGAGGTTGGATTCTTGGGACACATCTTGTCTGTAGGAGGAATTGCTGTAGACCCAGCCAAAATCAAAACCGTTGAAGAATGGAAAACCCCAACCACACAGACCGAAGTCCGTGCATTTCTTGGATTAGCCGGATATTACCGCAGATTTGTTGAAGGGTTCTCAAGCATTGCCAGGCCAATGACACAACTGTTGAAGAAGGATAAGAAGTTTGAATGGACTGATAAATGTGAAGCCAGCTTCCAGCAGCTTAAGACCAGACTAACCACAGCCCCCATCCTAATCATGTCGGACATCACCAAGCCCTTTGATGTCTATTGTGACGCATCTAAGATTGGTCTTGGATGTGTGTTGATGCAAGAAGGAAAGGTGATATCTTATCTGTCCCGGCAGTTGAAGCAGCATGAGCAAAACTACCCAACCCATGATCTCGAACTTGCAGCCGTAGTGTTAGCATTGAAAGTTTGGCGTCATTACCTCATGGGTAATCGATGCGAGATCTATTCAGATCACAAGAGCCTGAAGTATATCTTCACACAGAAAGAGCTGAATATGAGACAAAGAAGATGGCTGGAACTGATAAAGGACTATGATATGGAAATCCACTATCACCCCGGTGATACGTCTCCAACGTATCGATAATTTCTTATGTTCCATGCTACTTTATTGATGATACCTACATGTTTTATGCACATTATATGTCGTATTTACGCATTTTCTGGAACTAACCTATTAACAAGATGCCGAAGAGCCGAGTTCTTGTTTCTGCTGCTGTTTTTGGTTTCAGAAATCCTAGTAAGGAAATATTCTCGGAATTGGACGAAATCACCGCCCGGGGTCCTATTTTTGCACGAAGCTTCCATAAGACCGAAGGAGGTCGAAGTGGGGCCACGAGGTGGCCGGGTGACGAGGGCGGCGCGGCCCGGGCCACGGCCGCGCCGGCCTGTCCCCGGGCCCCTCGTGCCGCCTCTTGACCTTCCCTTTCGCCTACTTAAGCCTCCGTCGCGAAACCCCCAGTACCGAGAGCCACGATACGGAAAACCTTCCAGAGACGCCGCCGCCGCGAATCCCATCTCGGGGGATTCAGGAGATCGCCTCCGGCACCCTGCCGGAGAGGGGATTCATCTCCCGGAGGACTCTTCATCGCCATGATCGCCTCCGGAGTGATGAGTGAGTAGTTCACCCCTGGACTATGGGTCCATAGCAGTAGCTAGATGGTCGTATTCTCCTAATTGTGCTTCATTGTTGGATCTTGTGAGTTGCCTAACATGATCAAGATCATCTATCTGTAATACTATATGTTGTGTTTGTCGGGATCCGATGGATAGAGAATACTATGTTATGGTGATTATCAATCTATTGTTTATGTGTTGTTTATGATCTTGCATGCTCTCCGTTATTAGTAGAGGCTCGGCCAAGTTTTTGCTCTTAACTCCAAGAGGGAGTATTTATGCTCGATAGTGGGTTCATGCCTTCATTGACACATGGGACGGTGACGAGAAAGTTCTAAGGTTGTGATGTGCTATTGCCACTAGGGATAAAACATTGATTCTATGTCTAAGGATGTAGTTGTCGATTACATTACGCACCATACTTAATGCAATTGTACTGTTGCTTTGCAACTTAATACTGAATGGGGTTCGGATGATAACTCTGAAGGTGGACTTTTTAGGCATAGATGCGGTTGGATGGCGGTCTATGTACTTTGTCGTAATGCCCGGATTAAATCTCACTATATTTATCATATCATGTATATGCATTGTTATGCCCTTCTCTATTTGTCAATTGCCCGACTGTAATTTGTTCACCCAACATGCTTTTATCTTATGGGAGAGACACCTCTAGTGAGCTGTGGACCCCGGTCCTATTCTTTACATCGCATACAATCTCTCGCAATACTTGTTTTACTGTTTTCTTGCAAACAATCATCTTCCACACAATACGGTTAATCCTTTGTGACAGCAAGCCGGTGAGATTGACAACCTCACTGTTTCGTTGGGGCAAATGTACTTTGGTTTTGTTGAGCAGATTCCACGTTGGCGCCGGAATCCCTGTTGTTGCGCCGCATCACATTTCGCCACCATCAACCTTCAACGTGCTTCTTGGCTCCTACTGGTTCGATTAAACCTTGGTTTCTTTACGAGGGAAAACTTGCCACTTGTGCGCATCATACCTTCCTCTTGGGGTTCCCAACGGACGTGTACATCTACGCGCATCAAGCACTTTTACGGCGCCGTTGCCGGGGAGATCAAGACACGCTGCAAGGGGAGTCTCCACTTCTCAATCTCTTTACTTTGTTTTTGTCTTGCTTTATTTTATTTACTACTTTGTTTGCTGCACCTAAACAAAACACAAAAAAATTAGTTGCTAGTTTTACTTTATTTACCGTCTTGCTCTCTATATCAAAAACACAAAAAAATTAGTTACTTGTCTTTATTTTATTTGCCTAGTTTACTTTATTGCTACTAAAATGAGTAATCCTGAAGTTGAAGTTCGTTCTTTTAAGCAACAAGGTGGAGAAAGTTTTAAAGATGCTTGGTATAGAATTAGTAATGCTCATCATAGGTGCATTAAGAAACACTCCACCACTATCCTTGTTAGGAACTTTTATGTTGGTTTATCTAGTTGGAATAGGTATGTTCTTGATACTCTTTCGGGAGGTAATTTCCTAGGTACTCCCGCTTTAGAAGCTAGTTGCATCATTGAGAGTCTAGTTGGAATACCACCTGTTAATGAAGTTAAAATTGAAATCTCTCTTGAGGATGTTATGAAAAAATTCGAAACCATAGAGAAAAATTTTCCAAGTATTGAAACTAAATTGGAAATGTTATTGGACAAAACTGATGAACTTGATAAATTACTAGGAGGAATTGATGAAAGAATTAGTGTCCTAGGAACTTGTGTTGTCCATGATAATCAAACCAATAGGATTGATGAACTTGAAAAAGCTATGGGAACCTTGGGTTCAACCTTTTCTTCCCTCAAGTATCATGAGAAAGCTTATGTGGGTAAAGAGCAAAAATTCATGTATGCCTCTAAAGTGCCTAAACAAAAGAATTATTATAGGCCTAAAATTGTTAAAACCCCTAGCACCACCATAGAAAATCTAGATAATGGAGCACCTAAAGTACCCTCTGCAACAAGTTGTGTTTGCATGAAAAATAAGAATGTTGATGCTTCTACTCTTGATGTTACTTGATTTGCACTTTCTGCGCCTAGCTGAAAGGCGTTAAAGAAAAGCGCTTATGGGAGACAACCCATGTTTTTAGTACAGCACTTTGTTTTATATTTGAGTCTTGGAAGTTGTTTACTACTGTAGCAACCTCTCCTTATCATGTTTTTGTGCCAAGTAAAGTTTCTATGTTAAAGTTGATGTTATATTTGGGATCGCTGCGCAAAAACAGCATTGTTGTCTGTCACGAATCTGGGCACAAGTCTCTGTAGAAAATTCGAAAAAATCTGCCAATTTACGAGCGTGATCCTCAGATATGTACGCAACTTTCATTAGTTTTGAGTTTTTCCATTTGAGCAAGTCTGGTGCCATTTTAAAATTCGTTTTTACGAACTGTTACTGTTTTTGACAGATTCTGCCTTTTATTTCGCATTGCCTCTTTTGCTATGTTGGATGAATTTCTTTGATCCATTAATGTCCAGTAGCTTTATGCAATGTCCAGAAGTGTAAAGAATGTTTGTGTCACCTCTGAATGTGTGAATTATTAATTGTGCACTAACCCTCTAATGAGTTTGCTTGAAGTTTGGTGTGAAGGAAGTTTTCAAGGGTCAAGAGAGGAGTATGATATACTATGATCAAGAGGAGTGAAAGCTCTAAGCTTGGGGATGCCCCGTGGTTCACCCCTGCATATTATAAGAAGACTCAAGCGTCTAAGCTTGGGGATGCCCAAGGCATCCCCTTCTTCATCGACAACATCATCGAGTTCCTCCCCTGAAACTATATTTTTATTCAATCACATCTTGTGTTCTTTAGTTGGAGCGTCGGTTTGTTTTTGTTTTTGTTTTTGTTTGAATAAAATGGATCCTAGCATTCACTTTGTGGGAGAGAGACACGCTCCGCTGTTGCATATGGACAAATATGTCCTTAGGCTTTACTCATAATATGGTTGGAATTGGAAAATGCTACATGTAGTAATTCTAAAATGTCTTGGATAATGTGATACTTGGCAATTGTTGTGCTCATGTTTAAGCTCTTGCATCATATGCTTTGCACCCATTAGTGAAGAAATACATAGAGCTTTCTAAAATTTGATTTGCATATTTGGTCTCTCTAAGGTCTAGATAATATCTAGTATTGAGTTTTGAACAACAAGGAAGACGGTGTAGAGTCTTATAATGTTTACAATATGTCTTTTATGTGAGTTTTGCTGCACCGTTTCATCCTTGAGTTTGCTTCAAATAACCTTGCTAGCCTAAACCTTGTATCGAGAGGGAATACTTCTCATGCATCCAAAATCCTTGAGCCAACCACTATGCCATTTGTGTCCACCATACCTACCTACTACATGGTATTTCTCCGCCATTCCAAAGTAAATTGCTTGAGTGCTACCTTTAAAATTCCATCATTCACCTTTGCAATATATAGCTCATGGGACAAAATAGCCTTAAAAACTATCGTAGTATTGAATATGTACTTATGCACTTTATCTTTTATTAAGTTGCTTGTTGTGCGATAACCATGCTTACGGGAACGCCATCAACTATTCTTTGTTGAATATCATGTGAGTTGCTATGCATGTCCGTCTTGTCCGAAGGATCTATCACCTTAATGATTGGAGCATGCAAATTGTTAGAGAAGAACATTGGGCCGCTAACTAAAGCCATGAATCATGGTTGAAGTTTCAGTTTTGGACATATATCCTCAATCTCATATGAGAATAATAATTGTTGCTACATGCTTATGCATTTAAGAGGAGTCCATTATACTGTTGTCCATGTTGTCCCGGTATGGATGTCTAAGTTGAGAATAATCAAAAGCGAGAAATCCAAAATGCGAGCTTTCTCCTTAGACCTTTGTACAAGCGGCATGGAGGTACCCCTTTGTGACACTTGGTTGAAACATGGCATTGCAAAGATCCGGTAGTCCAAGCTAAGTAGGACAAGGTGCGGGCACTATTAGTACACTATGCATGAGGCTTGCAACTTGTAAGATATAATTTACATAACTCATATGCTTTATTACTACCGTTGACAAAATTGTTTCATGTTTTCAAAATGAAAGCTCTAGCACAAATACAGCAATCGATGCTTTCCTCTTTGAAGGACCTTTCTTTTACTTTTATTGTTGAGTCAGTTTACCTATCTCCCTCCACCTTAAGAAGCAAACACTTGTGTGAACTGTGTATTGATTCCCACATACTTGCATATTGCACTTGTTATATTACTTTATGTTGACAATATCCATGAGATATACATGGTATAAGTTGAAAGCAACCGCTGAAACTTAATCTTCCTTTGTGTTGCTTCAACACCTTTACTTTGATTTATTGCTTTATGAGTTAACTCTTATGCAAGACTTATTGATGCTTGTCTTGAAGTACTATTCATGAAAAGTCTTTGCTTTATGATTCAGTTGTTTACTCATGTCATTACCATTGTTTTGATCGCTGCATTCATTACATATGTTTACAAATAGTATGATCAAGATTATGATGGCATGTCACTTCAGAAATTATCTTTGTTATCGTTTTACCTGCTCGGGACGAGCGAGAACTAAGCTTGGGGATGTTGATACGTCTCCAACGTATCGATAATTTCTTATGTTCCATGCTACTTTATTGATGATACCTACATGTTTTATGCACATTATATGTCGTATTTACGCATTTTATGGAACTAACCTATTAACAAGATGCCGAAGAGCCAGTTGTTGTTTTCTGCTGTTTTTGGTTTCAGAAATCCTAGTAAGGAAATATTCTCGGAATTGGACGAAATCACCGCCCAGGGTCCTATTTTTGCACGAAGCTTCCGGGAAGACCGAAGGGGAGTCGGAAGTGGGGCCACGAGGTGGCCGGGTGACGAGGCGGCGCGGCCCGGGCCCCGGCCGCGCCGGCCTGTCCCTGGGCCCTCGTGCCGCCTCTTGACCTGCCCTTTCGCCTACTTATAGCCTCCGTCGCGAAACCCCCGGTACCGAGAGCCACGATACGGAAAACCTTCCAGAGACGCCGCCGCCGCGAATCCCATCTCGGGGGATTCAGGAGATCGCCTCCGGCACCCTGCCGGAGAGGGGATTCATCTCCCGGAGGACTCTTCATCGCCATGATCGCCTCCGGAGTGATGAGTGAGTAGTTCACCCCTGGACTATGGGTCCATAGCAGTAGCTAGATGGTCGTCATCTCCTAATTGTGCTTCATTGTTGGATCTTGTGAGCTGCCTAACATGATCAAGATCATCTATCTGTAATACTATATGTTGTGTTTGTCGGGATTCGATGGATAGAGAATACTATGTTATGGTGATTATCAATCTATTGTTTATGTGTTGTTTATGATCTTGCATGCTCTCCGTTATTAGTAGAGGCTCTGGCCAAGTTTTTGCTCTTAACTCCAAGAGGGAGTATTTATGCTCGATAGTGGGTTCATGCCTTCATTGACACTGGGACGAGTGACGAAAAGTTCTAAGGTTGTGATGTGCTTGTTTCCACTAGGGATAAAACATTGATTCTATGTCTAAGGATGTAGTTGTCGATTACATTACGCACCATACTTAATGCAATTGTCTGTTGCTTTGCAACTTAATGCTGAATGGGGTTCGGATGATAACTTTGAAGGTGGACTTTTTAGGCATAGATGCGGTTGGATGGCGGTCTATGTACTTTGTCGTAATGCCCGGATTAAATCTCACTATATTTATCATATCATGTATATGCATTGTTATGCCCTTCTCTATTTGTCAATTGCCCGACTGTAATTTGTTCACCCAACATGCTTTTATCTTATGGGAGAGACACCTCTAGTGAGCTGTGGACCCCGGTCCTATTCTTTACATCGCATACAATCCATTGCAATACTTGTTTCTACTGTTTTCTTGCAAACAATCATCTTCCACACAATACGGTTAATCATTTGTTACAGCAAACCGGTGAGATTGACAACCTCACTGTTTCGTTGGGGCAAAGTACTTTGGTTTTGTTGTGCAGATTCCACGTTGGCGCCGGAATCCCTATTGTTGCGCCGCATCACATTTCGCCACCATCAACCTTCAACGTGCTTCTTGGCTCCTACTGGTTCGATTAAACCTTGGTTTCTTTCTGAGGGAAAACTTGCCACTGTGCGCATCATACCTTCCTCTTGGGGTTCCCAACGGATGTGTACATCTACGCGCATCACCCGGCAAGGCCAACGTGGTAGCGGACGCTTTGAGTAGACAGCCGTGTCAGCTGAACTCCATGATAGCAGCCGAACAACCTAGCCTGCATGAAGAATTTGAACAGTTTAGGTTGGAGCTAGTTAGTGAAGGATACCTAGCCAGCATAGAGCTGCAACCTACTTTGATTGGTCAAATCAAGGAAGCTCAGAAGGGAAATGCAAGCATTGACGGAATCAAGAGTCAAATGGCAGCAGGAAAGGCACCGGGATTCACAGAAGATGAAGAAGGAGTACTTTGGTACAACGGTCGCCTATGTGTGCCGTCAGACTCAGAATTGAAGCAAGTCATACTGCAGGAGGCCCACGACACTTTATACTCCATCCACCCCGGAGGTACCAAGATGTACCAAGATTTGAAGGAACAATTTTGGTGGCCTGGAATGAAGAGAGAAATCGGGAGCTACATAGCTAAGTGTGATATCTGTCAGAGAGTCAAGGCAGAACATCAACGACCCGCCGGACTGTTGCAACCCTTACAGATTCCGGAATGGAAGTGGGACTCAGTCGGAATGGACTTTATCACCGGACTGCCCAAATCTAGCCGAGGAAATGATTCTATTTGGGTAGTGGTAGACAGATTAACCAAGGTAGCCCATTTTATCCCCGTCAAAACCACTTATCAAGGCCCGAAGCTAGCAGAGTTGTACATCTCAAGAATAGTCGCCCTGCACGGAACACCGAAGTCAATAGTATCAGATAGAGGATCGCGAGTTCACCTCAAGATTCCGGCGAGAAAGTACATGAAGGACTTGGAACCAGGCTGAATTTCAGCACCGCTTATCACCCCCGGATCGACGGACAGGTCGAAAGAGTCAACCAGATACTCGAGGACATGCTCAGAGCCTGTGTACTGGAATATGGATCCAAGTGGGAAGACTGTTTGCCTTACGCAGAATTCTCGTACAACAACAGTTATCAAGCCAGCTTACAGATGGCCCCCTTTGAAGCCCTGTACGGAAGAAAGTGCCGTACCCCTCTGAATTGGTCAGAAGTCGGAGAAAGCCAAGTCTTCGGACCGGAAGTTCTTCGAGAAGCCGAAGAGAAGGTGCACAAGATTCGCGAGTACCTCAAGACTGCGCAATCAAGACAGAAGAGCTACGCCGACAAGAGACGCCGAGAGATGACATTCGAGATTGGAGATTTTGTTTATCTCAAGGTGTCACCCCTCAAAGGAATGCGAGAGATTCCGAGGTTAAAGGAAAGCTCGCGCCCCGATATGTCGGACCCTTCAAAGTTCCGAGTCGCCGCGGAGAAGTATCTTATCAAGCTGGAACTACCGGAAGAAATGGCGGCTGTGCATAATGTGTTTCATATCTCACTCGCTCCGGAAGTGCCTTGAAGTACCGGAGAAGAGCTGAAGTGTTCAAGAATATTGATCACGGATCGGTGGACATCAACTCAGACTTGACGTATCGCGAAGTGCCCATTCGCATTCTGGAAGAAGCATACAGAACCACCCGCACCAGGAGTATCAAATTCCTGAAGATTCAGTGGAGCAATCACACTGAAGAAGAAGCCACTTGCGAGCGAGAAGAAGACATGAAGAAGGAATACCCAGATCTCTTTAGCACCTAAGTTTTTCTTTAAGATCTCGGGACGAGATCTTTTGTAAGGGGGAAGGGTTTGTAACATCCCAAGTTTTAACAATAATGAAATCAAGAGAGAGATCAATTACTCAAAATTTGCAACAAACAAAAACTTTTTATATGCATATGGTGTCACATACAAGTTCATGCATATGAGTGATTTTCTTTGGTGCATTTGCCATGATGAGTGTTGATATGATTATCACTTGCTAATAAACCCTAATATATGATCATCACACCCCTCTTTGAGAAAAATAAAAGAAATACCCAATTGGATCTAAAACCCTCTCATACACATAGGGCAAATATGCAAATCATCACCAAAGGGCCACCATGGCTTGATCTTTTGTTTCTAAAATGCTTATACAACTCAAACAAACCTAATTGCATCAAAGAAACCAAAATTAAATCAAATTTGAACTCAAAACCATCTCACATGTGATGATGGTCACTTGTGCACTTTTTAACCTGATCCCCTCTTTACCCCTCTGGTTAAATCATTTCTTAAACTAAACTTGGTCAACCAAAGCCATGTCATCCAAGACCATGTCAAGGTGATGAACTTTCATGTTGACCACCCTGGCTAGAGTTGACTAGGTTGACCAGAAAAAGGGTGACAAGTGAGGACTTTAAATCAATGTGAAGATCATACCCATTTTGATTTTTTGCAAACTAACTCAAATTTGACCACCACCACCCCCATTCTACTGCAGATAATATATGATTCAAACCCACCAAAATTCATTCAAAAATTCCAAACTTGAGTTCTTGCGGCCATTTCAACAAACACCTTGTGTGCATGAATCTGCCAACCTTGTGCATTGTAAAATCCTTTGGACAATGGCCTCCACCATCAAGCATAGATCATCACTAGTACCCCATTGATCTCCAGGAGCTTTGCCAAACACAATGGACAAGGTTTGGTACAAGTTTGCATCACCAATTGTACCAGAGCAGGTCATGCCGTGGCATGACATGGGTGTGATCATGCCATTCTCTCCTCTGGTCAACTTGAGCATGCACCACCATGTCATACGTGTGCTCCACCCTCCCCTGATCCACCTGGACACCAGCCTCGACGATTTCGTGCACCGCACTGGCCAAACACGTGACGCCCAGGCACGCCCAGACGACCACGTGCGCGCCAGAGCGTGCATCGCCATGCACCGGAGCGCGGCAGAGCACCACGTCGCCCCGCTCGCCTACGTCGCCCCGCTCGCCTACGTCGCCCCAACCTCTCTCCGCTCGCCAGCAGCTTTGCCACCTCACCCTCTCCACGCTAGACACCGTCACTGGCCCGCGGGAACGCTGTAGCCGACGCCCGCTTCGCCGACGTCCGCCGCAGTACTGGCAGCCCCCGTCACTCTCCTGCTCTCGTCCTGGCCTCAAATTCACCGCAATCACGCCTGGCGTGACCGTCGTGATGTCGCCCAGCGACGAGCGTCAGCGCCAGTGCTCCGGAGCCGCTGTAGCATCGTCGCCGACGATGAGGTCACCGCCAGAGCCGCAGCACCCCTCGCCGCTATAAAAGGGGACCTCCTCTCTTCGAATTCGCCACACCAGCACTCTTCCCTCTCCCCCTCGATCAGTTCTAGCCACTTCCCCCTCCACATTGGCCACGCCCTCGCCGGAATTTGAAGCTCGGAGCCCGCGGAGGTGCTGAGAAGATCGCCGGAGAAGGAGACCACCTCAGCACGCGCCACTGCTTCCCTCTGCTTCCTCTACCTCGACAACGTCGCCGCCACACGTCGCCAAGCCTCGCCACGCCGCCGGTGAGCCGTCGACCCCCTAGCCTCGCCGCGCCAGTGGCCGCTTCTCGCCGGAGACGATGATGAATGTCGTGCGTCCGATCCCCTACGATCCAACGGCTCTCATCTCCCGTACCGTTTCGGTGTTTTAAACACACTGACGCATAGACCCCACCGTGTCAGCTGGCCCGTTGCGTGGACGCGCTCCTGGGCCGGCCCACTTTCCTTTTCTCTGCTTAGCCCGTTAACGTTTCCCGCCAGCCCATTTAATTCAAATGTGAATTTTCGAATTTTGTTAATTACTCTCAGATGCTGTTTTCAAATTTAAATAGAATAAAATCTACCAAACCAAATTTTACAAATTTTATATATTTGGAAACCTTGTGAAAATATCTACAAAACTACACTGGTCTCAACCCTAGATTATTTGTAGAATAAATCTGATAAAATAAACAAGGCAGGGCCTTTTTCCACTTAAATTAATTATTAAAAATTAAATAAAAATGCTTTTAAGTTGAAACCAACTCTCAAAAATCATATTTCAATATATCTATCTGAATATGTAAAAATATTGCATAGTTGTTTGTATGATCATGGCCTTGTTTAAAAATTAGCCCTATGACTAATTCTAGTGCATTTTAAATCAATCTATTAATTATTAATATGTATGAGAGCCTCTCTCTCATTTAAATCTTGTCTCAACTAAGTTAATATGAGGAAGAGACCATGGTCAAATTAAACCTCATATTAAATTACTTGATGATATTAAATCATTAATCAAGAGTTATTAAAAGGCATGAGGTGATGTACCTCATTTAAATCTTTTTCCCAAATAATGATTATGAAGAGGTTGACCTTGGTCAACCTAGGTCATATGATATTAATTGAGGGAAATTAAATTGTAATAAGACTTAATGAGGGAAATTATTTTCTCTCAAGAACTAAATAGAAATACAAATCTATATTTATATAAGAAGAAATTAGTCTTTTTAAGAATAATAATTAAATCAATTCATTTAATAAGCATGTTGTTATGATAGACTAGTAAGAGTGATGCATGTGTGTGCTTAGCTTAATATTTGAGTTGTGTGGTGATTGTGTGTATTATACTCGTATTTAGACGCTAGTACCGAGGAGTACGCCGAGGAGGAGGAGGTCTACACTCAAGGAGAGGAAGACCACTTTGACCAGTACAACAACCAAGGCAAGCTAATACCCTTGCAAAGTGCAAAGCTCACAAGAGCAAAGCACCCCACCATTTTGTTTTATCCTTACTAAGACTATCCCAGTTTTATTACAAGTTTTGCTTTCAAGTTTTACTGCTTAACTTTATCAAAGTACTTTTTGATTCATGATTCACTTGATCTAGAGTAGGGCAATACCATCAAAGTTAGCTTATGGCAAATAAGCTAAGTTAGCACCCCTCATGACTAGTGGCTAGTGCTAAATAACTAAAATTGACTACTCTAGATGGGGACATTGTGATATGAGATGATGATGGTGAAATTATGAAAGGAATTTTTGAAGGTGAATAAGACCAAGAGATGATAGTGATTTTTGATTAAAACTAATGTTGGTTTGGATGCGATACCTTTCCAGTATTGAGTACCCCCACAATACCTGATTATGAGTAAGGCTTAACTAGAAGTTTATGTATCTTAGTATGGGTTCCCTCTGAACACACATCATAGGGGTTATGCCGAGGCTGCCTCCGTTGTTGAGAAGTGATGTGAATTGAGGTGAATTGTCTGGCCAAGCCCTGTGCAGTTCCCGGGTTGACAGGTTGGTCTTCACTCGGGAGGCCAAGCTCATGGGGAGAGGTGCTCATACTAGGGTTAGTAAATGAAAGGTTATGGTTGATGATCCGCGTACTTGTGATACGATGATTCGGGGAAATCCCGACGGATGGAATCAAATGTTGTGGCACAAGTGTGCAACCTCTGCAGAGTGTAAACCTATTCGAATAGCCGTGTCCACGGTTACGGACGGTTGGAAAGGCCATCTAGTTTCCAGGGTTAGAATCTGAGAATATGAATGGTGAATGATGAATAATGGTGAATCACAACTGAGTTGTGGGAATGACACTAATGTTCCCACTTGAGTTAGTTAATTTATGAATGGTCTATATGAAATGATTATGAACTAAAATTGGCTTATGCAAATAAAACTAGAGCTTAGCACCCTTTCCTTAAACTAGTTAGTAATTACTTTGGTATTAGTTTGCGAGTACTTTAAAGTACTCACGGCTGTGTCCCTGGCTATTCAAATGGCCAGAATATGAAGAAGAGCAACAGTATGAGGATGACGGTCAGCAGGACGTCTACAACAACTAGGAGTCGCCTGACGTCAAGCGTTGGCCTGTGGAAATAGATAGTCCACTCCTATTACGCTTCCGCTACTATGTTGTTCGTTGATCAATAGATCAACTATTTGTGTAATATTGGATCATGTGATCCCTTTTGTAAGACAATGATGGTTTGTAAATGAATGATGACTTATGGTATCAACTGTTATGTCTCGCAACAACAATATTCCTGGGATTGCGATGAATGACATAATAGGCATCCGGACTTAAAAATCCGGGTGTTGACATTATGTGACTAAGAATGTTCCAACATCCGGTAACAGTGTTTCAGTTTGGCTGAGAGGGGGTGGCGGTGGAGAGTGACGGTGTCGACAGCTTGCGGCGGTGACGTGGGGAGGCCATGGGTCAGTTTTCGATTATGGAGAGAGCTGAAATCGTGTGGCATAGTGGATGTGGCGTGTAGGGAGTGGGAGAGGGTCTGGAAAGGGGAAACATGAACATGTGAGGGTCAGATTTAGGTTTTCTGGCATATGTATGTCTCTCTATTACTTGAGCCTATCATGCCATTTTCTTTAGTGAGTAACTAATGGGTACTCCATATAGATAGTGATAGGTCAGTAGCAGCCCCGACTTACAAGTTGGGGAGTGTATTCCATTGATAGGAGTCCCACGGAGATTAGACTCTAACTAAAGCCAACCCCTAATATGTGAATTAACCACCTGGATCGGGGACTGGGGTCTAGTTGCCAAACTTAGCAGTGATGCATGCACTAGATCTAAGAAGTCGTTAGTTAGATGTGTGTGCCTCACAATTAACCCACCAAAAAATGGTTTTTGTTGATTAAATATTTCTTTGTAGAATTAATTTGACCATAGCGGAATTACTCACCATTAAGACCACCGTCTTAGGAGGTGACACATACACAATCCGAAGTCATATGTGTTTAATTCCCACACCAAAAACAACCCCTTTATATGAATGCTTTGTCTCTCTGTTGGTGGTGTGGTGCGATCCTCGTCTCGTTCCCTTTGGATTAGTTTCCCACCTTGACATATTTTCAGCCCAGATTCAACCTGAGGAGAGTAATCATGCATATTTTTTCGATGAAGGAAATATATTAATACACCAATTAGACAATCAAGAAAAAAAACAAAAGCGGAAAACAAAGACTCATCGTGGTGATGAAACTTACACAACAACATCACTCTAACCACCACCAAAGAGGCAAAGACAACACCTGGACTATAAAAGAGATTCTACAAAAGCAATTTCTCCAAAAAGGAAACAATGCACAAATGTTGTTGTCGCCCAATCGAAGATATTGGGTTTTCACCTTGGAGAAATCTGAGTTCCTAAAATAATCTCATGTCAATGTTATGGCTAGGTACAACCAATGAAGATCAGATCTTAGATTTTAACCTTGAAACACGTGACTCGGTAACCGAGGAGCACCACAAAAACTGCATTTAATCCTCTCTTGTCGAGGCCACTGCGGTAGATCAAGAAACACTCGACATACATGTAGAACCTTTGCAGTATATTTCATCGCAGCCAACATACCTCTCCACCATAACTTGAGAAGCCACCATGATTTTCTCCACCTTTATCAATATCATGAAAATCTATACACACACATGTCCCATGGAACCAATAAGAAAGTGAAGCTTCGCATCATGCCCTTATAAATCGTTATTGGCTAAAGATAAGAGCATGCACGACCAGATCGATTCCAATCTAGATATCCCATTGGAAATCTTCGACAAAGATCGAAACTCGTCAACAGCCAGTTCAAAGAGGCCGAGATCAAGCAGATCGACATCTTGGTGCAAGAAGACACGCAAGGCCAAACCAACTTTAGTCAGACCCAGCCAGCAGCCCCCATGACACCATTGTGCTGCAGAGGAGAAGGCGACCCAGGTCACCACTGGTCCCTTCCGGTGTTGTATAAACCCTTCCGGTGTTGTATAAACGGAGCACACATGCGAACAAGTCCCCCCCTTCGCATGCCTTCTCAACCTCACACCAACACCGTCTAAAGCCGTGAGGGATGACTACGCCCTGAGGTGACCGACGTGTGTGGCAGTTCAGCCCTCTAAGCCCAGATCAGGCTCACACCAAGCCTGTGCCGCCGCCTCCCGATCGCCGCGTGGTACGGAGCGGGCAACCCCACACACTTGTGTCGGTAGCTGCCCGTCGTACGATACGCGCATCGGCCATGACCTGCTGTCCCAGATCATGCCCGGGACTTGCCCTCGTCACTACCGCCTGCACGCCTCGGCAACAGCGCCACAGAGGGGGAGGGCGATCGCCAAGTACACTTCGCCATAGCCCAATGTCATCACCTCATTTCCACAGCGGTTTCTTCCTCCGTTGTCCTCCACGACGCTATGGCTCTCGGCTCTCCGCACCGATCGAGGCACAACAGCGGCATGCCACCTCCGCCCTCCACCGTACCTCTTTGACATGCGCATTCTAGGCTGTGTGATATCTTCCGTTGCCTAGCAGAACTGCTGCACCATTGCTTCCATCCGAACAGAGGCGATATTGTACTAGCTAGCATAAATAAGTAAAGAGACCAGGTTGGTCATTACTCGCTGGGCTTGAGTAAAGCTGAATTATAGTCAGTCCTAGTACACCGGACCACGTTTGCACGGCCGCACCCTCACGGGCTTCGTCCGTGTAATGTGTGTCTTGTCCCGTTTAACGGTCGCGTGCAAAAAAAAGCCGTACGCCTGAGCTGGAGCTTGTGTATACCTGGGCATGTGTCGGGCCGGGCCGGGCCTCGGGCCGGCCCGAGGTAAGCCCGACGCAAAAAAATACGGCCCAAGCCCGGCCCGGCCCGGCCAAATACCCACCAAGCCCGTCGGGCCGTCGGGCCGTGGGCCGGGCCGTAGTGTTAATCGGTGTTTTCGGGCTACCCAGGCCCGGCCTGGCCCGACAGTCGGGCCAACATTTCTCGGCCCAGGCCCGAGTTTTTCGGGCCGGGCTCGGGCCGGGCCGTCGGGCCGGGCTGCCCATGGCCAGATATAAGCTTGTGTAAACAATTGATTCAGCCGCCGCCTACACTCATCCCAGATTTTGAAAAGAGCCGCTTTGCTGTTTGGGACTACACACCGAAGTGACCGAACACTACCAAACTACACGTCAGAATTCCCAGCCCATACAAGGAAAACACGAAAAGCTGATCCATGAAGCCGCAAGCTCTTTGGAGTTGGGCCTAGCAAAATGGTTGTACAGTTTCGTTTTCTTTTCTTATTAGAACAATTTTCGAATTTGAATAATTTTAAATTCGAGCAATTTAAAAAATGAACACTTTTCAAATTTGAACAACTTAAAACCAGAGCAAATTTCTAATCTGAACAAAAAAGTTTTTTTGAACTTGGAACCGGCCCAAAGGGCCTGAATACTGCTTAACTATTATTGGTGGTGAGGGTACAAGTTACAAAGCAGACCTCCAAAAATAAAACCATTACAAAACAAGCCCAAACTTTTACTAAAAGGACCCTAAAAAAATCTAGGAAAAAACAATAGGTCATTATGCATCATCACCCCCGGAGAGCAGCATCGGAGTTGGGGACAAAACCACTTGGTCCCAAGAAGAAGCCGAGTGTCGTAACAAGACCTTCAAAGGGCCTCCACTGCTTGGAAGTTGGGCAAGGAACGGTTGAAATCACCAACATCAAGGAGATCGAGCCACCTGATGGCCATCTGGGTTGGCAGCTAGATATGGGCTACCGAGAGTGTTCTTCTAGGCCTTGTGGTATCACCACATGATCCATGTAGCAAATATCATGAACAAGGCGGGGAACCATCTTCCCGGTGACCACATCACCATGGGTGCATCGAGTAGAAGAACTACCCAAAATCCTTAGTTCTGAGCTGTCACCGAGTATATTTAGGGGGGTGGGGGTACAGGAACGTCGTCCATCTCCGGCTCCATCCACTGGAGCACCATGGACAAGAGGAGAACCACCACTAGCCACCGCTGGTTCGCAAGATGTAGTGACCAATCCCCCATGGGGATCACGGTGGGACCCTCTCCCATCTCAGCATCGGCCACCGTCAGAGGTAGAGGGGGAGGGGCCTAACGACCTAGGGTATAGGGGAGCATGCCACAGGGTTGGGGAGAGAGAGATGCCCCATGTGGGCCGGTCAATTTTTATCTTTCTTAATATGAAAAAAAAAGTAAAACAAAAAGCTTAAACGTGCAAAAAAATAGCAAAATATAGGAAAACCCACCAAAAACCATAAAAACCATTGTTATCATGCTTTGCTGGGCCGACACAACTGGCTCAGTCACTGCTTGCACGTACTATTGGCGCACGCAACATGCTGGTTTTCCCCGCATATCCGCATCAGTGAGAAACCAAAAAGGTGCAGGCCGCTCGCTTTGTTAGATTTTGTCTTTTTGTGTGGTTCAAAATATAAGGTGTCTTGGGTTGAGATTTTGTACACATCTAGGATTTATTTTTTCAGATTTTTTCTACACTTCGAGATGTCGTTTTCGAATTTTCAAAAATAGAGGCTGGCCTACACTTGCAACTTCTTTCTGTAAGTGCATGTACAATGGTAGAGAAGGCATGCCTTTTCTTACCCCGCCACATCAGTTAGAGAAGGCAATAGATATAAGTCATATAGTGCATTATCTCTTATAGCCATCTCTAGTAATTAATGTTAATAATTAAATTTGGTTAGAAATTTGTTTCTAAAGAAAGACATATGTATACAATGGAGAAAATAGTTTTCCCTCATTTTCTAAAAGTCAACTCTTAGATAAGAGAAGACAACAATTGTACGCGGCCTAATGGCCTGTATTTGGCTATGGAACTCTCCAAATCTCGCAATTGTACTCCTGGAGAAGGCTGAGCAATAAAGCCTGCATGTTCCTCTGTTTTTTTCTGAAATCTTACCAGCGGGCACATGTCGGATGAACGTTCCACGCACACGCACTAGGCGACAGCTATTTATGTTAATGGTAGGCTAGTTGATATCATGTGTCATTTAAAAAAAAACAGTAACTCTTAAACCGTGCGGCGAAATTATAATTTGTTTTTAATACTAAAATCTCCATGACGAGAGCTTCGAAACTTGACCGCATTTTCATATATTTCGACGAATTTTTTTAACAAGCAACTTTGATGCGTGATAGAACATCTTTATAGTGCAGCAAAATAACTTTGGTTTGCGACAAAGCAACTTTGATGTGCAACGAACATGTCACTTTTTGATACAGGAAGGCACAAATTTGATGCTCGACAACAATTTTGGTGTCCATCGGAGCAATTTCAACGTGTGACGAAGCAACTTAAGTGCCCTGCAGAGCAAATTTGGTGCCCGGCGACGGAGGTTTTGAACCCTGCACAACAACTTTGACGCCCGACCAAGCAATTTTTAGTGTCATGCGTGCAACTTTGGTACTCGACCGAGCAATTTTAGTATCCTGCAGAGTAACATTACGAGTTATTGCTGCAGCTGTTGTGAAGCCTACCATCGTTGTGAATCAAGTGTTTTCGTTGCAAACGAAAGTTGCTTTGCCGCATACCAAAATTGTTTTCCTGCACAACAAAGTTGCTCTATCGCGCATCAAAGTTGCTTTTTAAAAAATTACGTCGAAACATGTGAAAATGTGATCTAGTTTCGAAGCTCTCCTCGTTCGGATTCTAAAAGTGAAAACGGATTATAATTTCGCTGCACGGTTTATAAGTTACACTTTTTTTTAAACGACAAAATAATATCAGCTAGCCTACCATTTCTTTGACAGCTGGATTGGACACATCTTTCCGTTTGGCATGCAACCGCTTGCTAGACGCGTCCCTGTTTTTTTTTTTCTCTTTCTTGTCAAAAAAATAAAACGAGGCGACAGCCAACAGCTAGCACGTTATGTTTTTCTCCCATAGAAACGTTGTGCCCGCTGCCAAATTTACAATTACCATATTGGTCCGACTGCATGATCTGGCCAGCGATGCACGATCAATCATAGCATTATCTCTCATTAATCACATTTATGCGTATCAATTCCTCAATTAAACCTGTCAAAAAAAAACCTCAATTAAACTTGTGTATCTGAACCTCTCGAGCCTGCCATTTTTACTCTCGTTTACCAAAGGAAAGAACATCAGGACGATCGATCGTGCCTGCGCTGCGCCCCATATAAGCCGGAGCGCTCGCTCCGGCCACGCGACGGAACACCGCCGACTTTACTTTACACGGCGGCCGGTCGGAGCAGTGCGCCCCGCCGTTGCCGGAGAAGGCGGTGGCGCGCCTTTCTGCGGAGACACGGTCCAGCCCACAACGGTCAGCAGCCAGCCGAGGGATCCGAGGAGGAGCGGAGCGGGGCGGGGCCCACCACCAGGCGCCGGACGTGACAAAACCGCGCCGCGCTGCCCCACCATCGAATTCTCCCGACCCGGCCGCAATCACTGACCACACTCTTTCTGCCCTCCACTCCCAGCTCACTCCTGATCCCCACCGCCCACCTCGGTTCCGCCATGGCCTACGGCGGCGGGAAGTCGGCCGTGGACGCCATCCTCGCGGAGGCGGCGGACCTCGTCGCGCTGGAGCAGATCGCGAGGCTCAACACGGCGCACCTCGACGACTCCGCCGCGCTGCCCTCCAGCCTCGAGTCCCGCTTCCGCAAGCTCAAGTCCCTCCCCGCCGCCGCCGCCCCCGCACCCCCGCCCGCCAAGTACCTGGGCCGCAGCGTCACCGCGCCGCCGCAGCACCGGGACGATCCTCCCGCCGACTCGCCTCCACTCGCGAACCATCCCGCGCGCAAGGATGACCAGAGCTCTCCGCCGCAGCCTCCTCCGAAGTCGACCGTCCCCGCGGTTCCGGAGGAAGACGACGAGGACCTGGAGCGGCTGTTCGGGCCACGGCGCGGCCGCCCGACGCTGAAGGAGCGGAACCGGCGGACGGCCTCCTCCTCCTCCTCCTCCCGGTCTCCCCCACCGCCGCGCCAGGCGTGCTGCTTCCCCTTCTCGCCCAAGAAGGCCCTGCAGAAGACCCCTGCCACTACCACCAGGAGCAGCAAGAAGAAGACCCACGCCGAAGGGTACACCGGCGACGTCCTCGGCGTCGACGCCGGCGAGTGGGGCGACGAGAACAGGCGGATGGTCACGGAGCTCAGGGAGCAGCAGCGGAAGATGAAGCAGGCGCTGGAGGAGCAGGTCGAGGTGAGCAGGGAGACGGCCAAGATGGCGCGCTGGGTCAAGCAGGCCTCCGCGCGCATGACGCACACCGATGCCATTGACGACCTGCTCAGCGACCTCGACGATGACGACGACGAGCTCAAGTGAACGGGAAATTCTGCTGCTTTGCTCGGCGTCTTCTTCTGGAGCTGTTGCTTTGGGGATTTTTAGGTTACAATGCATAGTAGTAGTTATAAGAGTTGAACTTCAGACAAAAGGGTATAAATTCTGATGTTTTTTCGTATGATATGAGCTGGACGAACATAGATAGATGTATGAAGCTACACTGTCAGTGTTTGTTCTTCTGCCCCTGTTTTCTTGGTCTAAATCTACAAGCCATAGCCACCATGACATGCACACACTTGCGACATATAATCTGCTTGCAAATAAATTCAGTACAGGTTGGGCACAAGTGGGGCTGCAAATAATTTGTAATTTGAGAAGAATGGCAATAGGACCTGACAGTTCAAAAGATTGGAACAAGAGCAATAGGACTTGACAATTCAACAGCTCAAAAAAAAAACTTGACAATTCAAGAGATTGCAGTAACCAGACAAACACATGACAGTGACTGATCTAATTGATTGATAGAATTTCGAGTTTACAGCCTGTCTTGACAATTTAAAAGGTTAGAACAACAGCAAGGAGACTTAACAATTCAGAAGATTGTAGTACACAAACAAAGGACAGTGACGGGACTAATTGATTGATAGAATTTTGAGTTTACACTCCGTCGGCTGAGAGCAGAAGGAATGTAAAGTAGAGACAAAAAAAAAGTAGAAAATGGTTACAAAGAACCACCTTACTTGTCTGCTTCGAAAGACGATTGTTTACACAAGCTACCCTATAGTTAGGTGAAATAAGTGATATACAAGTCAATGCTCGGTACACCTAATATTGTCTTTATCGTTCAAACGATGCAATGCGGCCCAGGGAGAGGTAAAATGCATGCAACTTGCAAGCTCATGAGACACTTCACCATCTCCATGAATATTTGTATTCCTGTTTCACTATCATGAATTCAGGTATCTTCAAACTATTCCTAGTTCTGATGCCTGAAAGACTTCTGTAACTGTTTCCTTGACTGTGAGATCTGCACTCCAGTACAAAGGCAAGCGTATACCAGCTGATCCTACGCTGTAAATGAATGTAAATAGCATCCAGCTGT
Source organism: Lolium rigidum (assembly GCF_022539505.1). NCBI lineage: Eukaryota > Viridiplantae > Streptophyta > Magnoliopsida > Poales > Poaceae > Lolium > Lolium rigidum. Next base: position 305,408,493 of record NC_061508.1, read on the forward strand.
TTGTTTGCTTGCTTGCTTACCTGCATTCTGGAGCCAGAAATGCATGCACCGAACCATATGGCCTTCTGCCCAGCCTCAAAAAATCCAGAGTCCAGCAACTAAGGAGCAATGGATGTCAGTTTTTGCCGGCTCATTATCATTGTACAACAGAGAACCTCCAATGGAGGAAATGCTAGAGGAGGTTTCTCCAGAATCCATGAATTTGTCATGAGTAATATGACGCAAAACACACCATGTGGATTAGAACCTCCTTTGTGCGCTGACTGTTGTCTCATGATCTGCCATTCAAAAGAGGGTTAAAGTATCAACTACCATTGTTGAGAAAACCATGTCCACAAATTTGAACTGAGAAAGTAATAAAAGAACATTTGCACAACTTCATGTTATGTTTCATATAAGTTGAGGCCAAATCTTACTTATTCTAAACAGGTACTATTTAAGTTATGTTCATCAAATTCAGCTGCAGACTATAAGTAAATCGAAAAATACAGTTGGAGCAACTTAGTGCAAAAGGACATCATACAGTGTTAAGAGATTAGGAGAACTATTTATATGCAAATTTCTGGACAAATTAAATCAGCTCACTCACGTTTACTCTTACAGGATACCCATCGAGGATGTGCAAGCAAAGAAGGGATACTTGAAGTTATAGACATTTATATGTCAGGTGTCAGCCCACTACAGAGTTGCTGGGGGTTCCAATTTCAGTAATCTGCAAAACCATGCATCAATCAATACATCCTCGAAAAGCAAGAGGACAACTGCAAATAAAACACTTACATCTCATCTGTTCCATTGTAACAGTGGCATCATGCAACATTTCTCTAGCTTTTCTATCAGGGGTACAACCAGCGCGCTCCATTTCATTATATACTTCCAAAACCTATTCAAGAAAATGAACAAAACTATTTCAAGCTCGTCAAATTATTCAGGTACAAAGATGGCATCAAGCAACATTTCTCCAGCTTTTCTATCTGGGGGACAACCAGTGTGCTCCATTTCATTATATACCTCCGAATACTATTCAAGAAAATGACCAAAACTATTTCAAGCTTGTCAAATTATTCAGGTTGAAAGATAGCTGCAATGTTTCAAAGTCTCAATTATATAATTTTCGAAAAACAATCTGCATGGAAAATCCCTAAAGCATAAATAGGACCCTATATTTGAATTTCAGGATAATAAAATCTTCATTCTTTAAGGAGAGTTGCATGCCATTAAAAAGAACCTCTTTTACCGTTACAGTTAAGACTGGAAAACATCATAATTTTTACCAACAGAGAAGGTTTTCTTTGTGCCACTACTCAGCCTAGAGCCTTGAGCATTAGTAATGGAGAGTAGATATACAGCCGGAGAACCTTTTCAAATCTTTTTACTCTCATGAAAGCCTTCATAAGTGTAGTGTAAGTCACAACATCTGGGCTCATACCCTGAGAAAGAACAAGCACTGGTAAAAGACAGTGCAAAGAAAGAATCATGGCACCCAAAGAAGAATTTCATAAAAATAACAACATGTTCATTCAGGAGAAAGTACATACACTGTCCTTGATATGCTGGAATACAGCTAGTGCCTCCAAATGCCTTCCAGCAGTACTAAATGCGTTGATTAACAAATTCAGCATAACAAGATTCGGCTCAATTCCTTCTGCCTCCATTAACTGAAGAACACATACAGTTTGTTCACACAAACCCTGAAAAGTGATAGCCATACGAACATGATGCTCACAAGCCGAAAAGTACAGATGGATATTGATGGTTTTGAAACCATTAAGCTTCTTCTTAAGGAGAAGGGGACTAAACTAACAAAGTTAGAATAATAATTCATGTACTGCAGTTTCAATCCAAATTCTGGGTGAGCTAAGCTAACCAAGGTGGAAGAATAATTCATGTAAATTGTCTCGCTGATGATTATAGGTAACACAACATGCAGAAATTACATCAAGAATCTCAAGTCCTGAGGGGCCAAGAGATATTGATGTTAATGAAACCCATTAAACTTCTTCAGTACGAGAACAAAACTACTACGTCAGAAATATTTGAAGGTTTCTATATCATTTACAAACATTAAGTAGCAAGTATGCCAAATTAGTTGCTCTTGGGCAATCCCGGTTTAGACATAGTGCTAAACTACATGAAGAAAAAGAGGAACTTCCTGCAGGTCGGCTCATTTATGATTTTGGGATAAACCAAAAAGCTATATCAACGTAGCAAATGTAACTATTTGTCATCGCAGTTTTATTACTTTGATGTAACACATTTGAACAAAAAAGTTTGAACTTCTAGGGAATCATTGCTTGATTTTAATTATACCAAATCTAGAGCTGCAGTTTGTTATATTAATTGTTTTAGGATCATTGTTTTGACAGGAAAATTCAGCATGCGCTGGAAAAACTTATAACGACACCATTGAACATTCAGTTATGCAAAGCTGATTTCCTCCATGTCCAGCAGAACTAACCTGTTGAGCATAAGCATTCGCCAGGACACAGAAGATGCTAGGAGTAAGCTGCAGTTTTTCAGCTTTCAGAGCAGCTACACACTCGCGGGCATCACGAAAAAGGCCATACTGCCCGTAAATGTCGACCAAAACTGCATACACCGCACCGCTGTCCTTGAACCCTCGATTCCTCATTTTATCAAACAGCCTCTTGAGCTCGTCCCACTTGCCTTGCTCCCCCAACCTGCTGATGATCGTGATGAAGATCTTGGGGTCAGGGTACATCCCTTCCTCCTGCATCGCCGCGAAGTACCGCAGCGCGCGCTTCATGTTCCCGACCCGACAATGCCACCGGATCAGAGCATTCCAGGTAGCAATGTCCGGCTTGATCCCCTCGGCGCGCATTTTCTCGAACACCCTGCGCGCGTCGGCCAGCTGCCCGTACTTGCCGAAGGTGTCGATCAGGCCGTTGTAGATCTTGACGTCGAGCTCCACGCCGACCTCCTGCATCTCCAAGACGAGGTCCGTGGCCTTCTTCCACATGCCGTTGTCCCGGTAGAGCCGCACCAGCGCGCTGTACCCGGCGGTGCCGAGCCGGATGCCCCGCCGCCTCATCTCGCCGAGCACCCACCACGAGTCCTCGAGGCGGCCGGCCCGCGCGTACGCGTCGAGGAGGAGCGTGTAGGTGTGGCGGTTCCGTGGCACCCCGTCGTCGGCCATCTGGAGGAGCAGGCGGTCGGCGAGGCGGAGGTGCGCCCGGGCCAGGAGGCCCTCCAGGAGCGCGTTGTAGTGCGCGGCGTCGGGGAGGGAGGCTCCGAGGTGGCGCATCTCGAGGAGGAGCGCCTCGGCCTCGAGCGTGCGGCCGGCGCGGGATAGAGCACGGATGAGGCGCGCGTAGGCGGCGGCGCTGGCGCGCATCCCCGCCGCCTGCATGTCCGCGAGGAGGCGGAGGGAGCGGGCGATGTCGGAGCCCGCGTGGGGCTGGATGTCGCGGTCGTAGGACTCCCACGGCCGCTCCTGGTGCTCGTCGTTTGCCGCGGTGGTGCAGCAGGCGACGGCGGTGGTGAAGCCGCCGCGCCGGCATCTGCGAATGGGAGGCAGACGCTGTAGCGGAGGAAGAAGCTGGAGCGGCGGGTGCGAGTGGCGGTGTACGAGGTAGTGGGCGTCCATGGTCATGGAGATTTGAGCGCGGCGGCGGCGCGCGCTGGCTCACCGTCGTTGTTGGGAGCTGCGTGGAAGCTGGAAAGGAATGGATGGGAGAGAAACAGTGACCGGAAGCGTAAAGCTGCTATCGTTATCAGAGAGGACACGAAACGACGCTGAATACGAATACGGACAACCCGTAAACTCATCTGGTTGGCGGGTTTCTTGGTGTTAGCATTTCGAAATAGTCTTTCCTCCCGCTTTGTACATAAAGCGACCTCGCCCCACTTTATAAATAGAGAAATCACAAACTTGCTCAACAATTAAGAAAAAAAAATGATAAACGTTCAAAAGCGTGATGACGTCAACAAGCGAGACATGCGCCATTGCATCCTCCAAACTTGTCCCACCGCCATGTTTATGACCCACGGACCACCAAGGCAACAACTTCGCCAAGGAATGCGATCTTGGCACGTCTTTGCTATCCAGACCAACAAGCTAGTTTAGGGTTTCCCTCACACTCAAAAGAAAAGTGTAGTGTAGGCATGGGTGGAGCGCCTTGGAGGTGGAACTGGACGACAACCCCTCCTTCCAAAAGCCCAACCCACAAAATCTGTTACATACTACACTACTCCACTGCGCAGTTTCTGTACTTGCCAATCAAGCAAAACGCAACAAGGAGAAAGAGACCTGACACCCAATTTGTAGTGCCCAACTTAATAGTTGTAGGCTATCCTCTGATCGTGCAGTGTCCAATTTAATAGTGGTGGGCTATTTTTTTCTCTTAACCTTGAGGCTTTGTTCATCGACTTACTCTTCATGTGCTGGACATCGGTGGATGATGGGTTAGCTCATCCTCTTTTATTACAAATTATTTACAAGTGTAAGTGTGTTGAGGTTGGTGCATTCTCAGCATCTCTGTCGATGCGTGCAAAGGTCGTGCACTTCTGCTGATGGGCCACCTCTGTTTGGTGGGTTGATGCCCGTTTGCCTCCATGCTCCCAATCTCTCCTCCGACCTGGCAAATCCTATAGGTAAATCCTATACACCGATATTCTCAGAATTTTGAGCGAATGTGGGATTTAACATGGTGCTGACACGGTCTACACATAAATAGTTTGGTTAATGTGAATTCTTTCTTGTGTATCATTCGGGTGTTGTGTAGCAATTTGAAGGGGTCTCGGGTTTCTGTGGTGGGCTTCATTGGTTTTCGCTGGTGTCCCTAGGTGATCCTTGTAGTGTGGCTTTTGCTGTTTGCTGCAGGCCCCGCCATTGTCCTCACATTCTGCTTGGTCAAAAGCTCTATGCCCAAAAAGCTCAATGTGTGGCTTCATCTCCACCTAGGAGCTTTCTTTCGCTTTGTCTCCGACACGTACACCATCTCCCAAATCTTCTCCACGGTTTCCTCCTCACATTCATCCTCTCTCACCGCAATGGAGAGCAGTATCTCTGGAGGAGAGTAGCTGGCGAGAGACGAGCGGCACTGGCGCGATAAGCTGGTGGGTGCTAGAGGAGAGGGCACCACTATTACTGGAGACGAGTAGCTAGGAAGGAGCGACACCGACAGAAGAAGCAGGTGGGTCGACCTTGACATTCCCCTGCACTGCCATCCTTCCTGCCATAACCCCCCCCCCCTTAATTCCCCTTCCCCTTCGTGTACGCCATGGAGATCGTCCAGTGTTGCCACAAGCGGTGTGCCCCTGCCTTCGCGCTCAAGTTCGACTTCAACAAAGCTTTTGACTCGAACAACTGGAGCAGCCTGCGCGCGATCATGCGTGTGCGCGGCTTCCTGTAACATACCAAATTTTAAAACAAAGAGAAAATGAATTTCACTTTTTCCAAATTTTGGAACCAACAAAAACTTTTATTAAATTAAGATGGATACATAGAGATCTTGTTTAATTCTTGTGTTATCGCCATGATTGTTTGCTTATTACATTGAACATAATTCCAAAACCCTAAACCTCACCCCTCTTCTCACCATCCATTAAAACCCAAATAAAAAGAAATGAAATTAAATAAGAAAAAGGCCTATGTGCCTATGACTATTTTTGTGAAACTTCTAATTAGACCTTTCTAAAAAAATTTGATGTTTTGAAAACATCAACAAACTTCATCTAGTACTTCCCCAATCAAAACCAAGGTGAAACAAAAAGAAATAAAAGAAAATTAAACCTATGCATAAGAAGCATATGTGGCACTTAGCCATTTTATCAAATCTTGTCCTATGACTCTAAACCTTGATCAATTGGTGTGGAACCCTCTCTAAACCTAATCTCACACTAAGTTGACCCTAACCCATGCTCAAGTAGAGCAAGAGAAGCAAAATAGAAGAATAAGCCAAATTGGAAAATCACCTCTTATGTGTTTATGGCCACTTTTGCAAATCTTTGAGCTAGACCACTTTGAATGGTTTCAATGGTTTGGAAATGTTCCTAAACTAATAAGAATCACTTTAGAGTCAAGAAAAGTCAAATCAAATGGAGAGAAACCAAATAATGAGAAAATCCCAATTTCACGCACATACACATATGGTCAATTTTGCAAATCATCACCAAAGGCCGCCATTGCTTGATCTATTGCTTGGAGAATACTTCTAGATGATAAACAAACACAAATGCATCAAAGAAACCAGAATCAAATCCAAGAAAATCTCAAAACCCAACATACATGTGATAATGGTCCATTTTGGATTTTATAAAATGTTCACTACTTTACCCCCTGGCTTTGACTTTTCTTCAAACCAAACTTGGTCAACCATTGCCATGTCATCCAAGACCATGTCAAGGTGAAATTTTTTGATGTTGACCATTAAGGTTGACTCTGCCTAGGTTGACCAGAATAGAGATGCCAAGTGGAGACATTGAATTAAAAAGAAGATCACCTCATTTTTGAAATTTTGCAAACCTTCACCAAATTGACCACCACCACCATCATTCTACCTCTTTAAATATATGAATGAGATGCACCAAAAAGATTTTCAAAATTCAAACAAAAATCTCTTGCGGCCATTGTGTCGAACAGGTTGTGTGCACCATTTCTACCAACTACACACACTCAAAAATCCAGCAAATTATGGCCCAAACCATCAAGCTTTGCTCAGCATTGGTCCTCTCCTACACCCCTTGCATCACTCCAGTACCAGAAACATCGTTGTTGGTACAAAATCATCAAGAACTATGTCATGCCAATCATGGCATGACACACCTACTTGCTCCTTCTCTTTCTCCTCAAAACCACCGTGCCAAACCATGTCCTGGAGATGCACTTTTCACTGCTGATCACATTGGACAAGGTCCCGAGCCAGGAGGAAGCCGACACACGCCAGGCCCTGACGTGGTCACCACGCTCGAGCTCGCCAGCGTGCGCATCGGCATGGTTCTGGACGCGTCAGTCCACCCGCTCGCCCTCGTCACCCCGTCCTCCTCTCGCTCCCTTTCAGCACCCAACTACCCTCCTCGACGTCAGCAACCCCGTAGACACTCCCAATTGGCTGCGGACCAGCCGTGGAAGACGCCATCGTCGGCGATCGTCCGCCACAGTACCTTAGTACACGATGACGACGACGACGCTCCCGTGCCCCATTTTCAGCTCCATGACGCGCGTCGTGATCGCCTCGATGTCGCCAACACCTCCCTGGCGTCGCTTTGCCCGTTCAGCCACCATAGAGTCGCCTCCCTCCTCAACCTGAGCCGCCCCCACGGTCACCTCGCGAGCCTATAAAAGGAGGACGATCCCGCCTCCATTTCTCACACCAATCGACTTCACACCTCTCTCTGATCCTCCTCCACCCCTTATCTCGCCACATTGCCGCCGGTACATCCTCAATTGCTTGCTCAAGCCCGCGGCGGAGCTGCAGAGCGCGCCGTTGAGTTCGTCCACCCCAGCTCCGCTCACTGATACGTCCAATTTGCATCACTATTTTGTATCATAATTTGCTGTTATTCATTGATATATTTCATATTGGGACACAATACTTATGTTATTTCATCTATTTTGCATGTTTCATCATTATTGGAGGATCAAGCACCGGAGCCGGGATTCTGCTGGAAAAAGCACCGTCGAACGCAATATTTCGGAAGATCGATCGTGGAAGGAAATTTCACGTAAATTCCTATTTTTCCGGATGACGGAGGGAGCCGGAAGGGGGAGAAGAGGGGAGCCAAGGTGGGCCCGGACCACGGGCCGGCGCGGCCCATGGCTCGGCCGCGCCACCCGTGGTGTGGGGGCCCCACAGCCCCTCTCGCCTCCTTTTCTTCGCGTACTCCTTCGTCCCGAAAACCTAAGCCACGAGAGAGGACCTCACGAAGGGTTACGGCCGCCTCGCGGGGCGGAGAACACCAGAGAGAAAAGAGCTCTCCGGCGGGCGGGAATCCGCCGGGAAATTCCCTCCCGGAGGGGGAAATCGACGCCATCGCCATCGTCATCGAGCTGGACATCATCTCCATCATCATCATCATCATCATCTCCACCATATACACCGCCATCACCACCGCTGCACCTCGTCACCGCTGTAACAATTTGGGTTGGATCTTGATTGTTTGATAGGGGAAACTCTCCCGGTGTTATTCTCTACTTGTTGTAGATGCTATTGAGTGAAACCATTGAACCAAGGTTTATGTTCAGATTGTTATTCATCATCATATCACCTCTGATTGTATTCCATATGATGTCCCGTGAGTAGTTCGTTTAGTTCTTGAGGACATGGGTGAAGTCTAAATGCTAGTAGTGAATTATGGTTGAGTAATATTCAATGTTATGATATTTAAGTTGTGGTGTCATTCTTCTAGTGGTGTCGTGTGAACGTCGACTACACGACACTTCACCATTTATGGGCCTAGGGGAGTGCATCTTGTATTCGGTTGCTAATTGCGGGGTTGCCGGAGTGACGAAACCCGAACCCCCGTTAGTATATCGATGCAAGAGGGATCGCGGGATCTCGAGTTTAAGGTCGTGGTTAGATTTATCTTAATTACTTTCTTGTAGTTGCGGATGCTTGCAAGGGGTATAATCACAAGTATGTATTAGTCCTAGGAAGGGCGGTGCATTAGCATAGGTTCACCCACACAACACTTATCAAAACAATGAAGATTATTTAGCTACATGAAGCGAAAGCACTAGACTAAAATCCCCGTGTGTCCTCAAGAACGCTTGGTCATTATAAGTAAACAAACCAGCTTGTCCTTTGTGCCAAAAAGGATTGGGCCACTCGCTGCAATTATTTCTCTCGCATTTTACTTACTCGTACTTTATTCATCTATTACATCAAAACCCCTTGAATACTTGTTTGTGAGCATTTACGAGTGAATCCTTCATCGAAACTCGCTGCCAACACCTTCTCGCTCCTCGTTGGGATCGACATTCTTACTTATCGAAGATACTACGATACACCCCCTATACTTGTGGGTCATCAAGACTATTTTCCGGCGCCGTTGCCGGGGAGTGAAGCGCTATTGGTAAGTGGAATTGGTAAGGAAAACCTTTACTTGTTTGTGCTGATTTTATTTACTGCTCTTTGCTATAAATCATTATGGAGAGATCTTCTCTTCAATTTCTATTTGGGAAATCTACTACTACTGCAACGGTAGTGGATGAAGCGCCAGGTGAGGAAGTAGTACCATATAAAATACCTATCAAAATTATTGAACGTGTTATGGATAACCGCTATGAAGGGGATGGAACTGTCCATCCCGGTGATCATTTATTGTTTTTGCATGAATTATGCGGGTTATTCAAATGTGCGGGTATTTCTATGAATGAAGTTAGAAAGAAACTATTCACTATATCGCTGTCCGGTAAAGCGGCGCACCGGTATAAATTGCTGAAGAATGGTGATTCTATTGATTGGGAGGACATTGTGCCTTTATTTTATTCCAAATTTTATCCTCCAAGTGAAATTCACAAAGATCGGAACCGCATATATAATTTCTGGCCTCATGATGGAGAGAGTATTGCCCAAGCTTGGGGGAGATTGAAGTCTTTAATGCTCAAATGCCCCATTCATGAGCTTCCTGGTAATGTTATTATTGATAATTTCTATGTAAGACTTTCTTTTCAAGACAAGACCTTGCTGGATACTTCTTGTTCTGGATCATTTACACGCAACAAAGAAGAGTTTAAAAGGGACCTTCTTGATCGGATCCAAGAAAATACTCGAAGGATGGGAGAACGACAAAGATAGAGAATCGGGTATAATTTATGATTATAAATGCATTGAAGCTTTTATGGATACTCGATAAATTTCGTAATATGAGTGCTACATATGGTCTTGATTCCCAAGTTGTTGCGAATCTTTATAAAGCTTTTGCCTCTCATTATGAATTGCCTAAGAAGAATTTTGATAAGTATCATGAACCGTATAAAGATAAAGTTGATTCATCTGTAAACAAATGTGTAGTGATTGAAACTGTTGATAATGTTATTCCTGAAGCTTATATTGAAAAAACTCCTTTCCACTGCTAAAATGAAGGAGTACTCTGTCATATCTAGTGCTGTTAATAAAAGTGAAAAGAAACCTAAAGAACTCGAAGAACAAATTAAAATTGAACCTCGTTGTTGCAATAGTTAAAGATCTTGTGACTGAAAATGTGGAGGATGGTCATATTATCTTCTGTGAAGATGCTTCTAATATTGTTTCACATCCTAATAAACCCAAACAAGTTAGTGTTCCTATGCTATCTCGTTAGAATTGGTGATCATTGCTATTATGGTTTATGTGATATTGGTGCAAGTGTTAGTGCTATTCCTTATGAGCTTTACACGGAGATTATGCACGAAATTGGTTCTTGTGAACTTGAAGATATTGATGTGGTTATTCATCCGGCTAATAGAGAAACTATTTCTCCAATTGGTATTGTTCGAGATGTGGAAGTTCTATGTGGTAAGATTAAATATCCTGCTGACTTTTTGATACTTGGTTACTGCTGCTAGTGATCATTGTCCTATCATTTTTGGTAGACCTTTTCTAAATACTTGTGGAGCTATTATAGATTGTAAGAAAGAGAAAATTTTGACTAGATTTGCTGGTGAACCTTATGAATTTAATTTTTCCAAATTTACCAAAACTCCTTATAAAGCTGACTTGCCTAGTAATGATTTTAAAATGGAGCAGTGTGCATCTATTGTTCTTGTTCCTAATAATCCTTTGCAGCAACATTTGGAGAATAGTGAAAGTGAAGCTTTTAGGAAAAAAGAGATGAGCTTGAGGAATTTTTTCTTCGCCAACTGATACGTCTCCAACGTATCGATAATTTCTTATGTTCCATGCTACTTTATTGATGATACCTACATGTTTTATGCATATTATATGTCATATTTATGCATTTTCTGGAACTAACCTATTAACAAGATGCCGAAGAGCCGATTCTTGTTTTCTGCTGTTTTTGGTTTCAGAAATCCTAGTAAGGAAATATTCTCGGAATTGGACGAAATCTTCGCCCAGGGTCCTATTTTTGCACGGAGCTTCCAGAAGACCGAAGAGGGAAGGAAGTGGGGCCACGAGGCGCCAGCACCATAGGCCGGCGCGGCCCAAGCCCTGGCCGCGCCGACCTAGGGTGTGGGGCCCTCGTGTGGCCCCCCACGTTGCCCTTCCGCCTACAAATAGCCTCCGTCGCGAAAACCCCAGTACCGAGAGCCACGATACGGAAAACCTTCCAGAGACGCCGCCGCCGCGAATCCCATCTCGGGGGATTCAGGAGATCGCCTCCGGCACCTCGCCGGAGAGGGGATTCATCTCCCGGAGGACTCTACACCGCCATGGTCGCCTCCGGAGTGATGAGTGAGTAGTTCACCCCTGGACCATGGGTCCATAGCAGTAGCTAGATGGTCGTCTTCTCCTTGTTGTGCTTCATTGTTGGATCTTGTGAGCTGCCTAACATGATCAAGATCATCTATATGTAATTCTATATGTTGTCTTTGTCGGGATCCGATGGATAGAGAGTACTATGATTATGGTGATTATCAATCTATTGTTTATGTGTTGTTTATGATCTTGCATGCTCTCCGTTATTAGTAGAGGCTCTGGCCAAGTTTTTACTCTTAAATCCAAGAGGGAGTATTTATGCTCGATAGTGGGTTCATGCCTTCATTGACACTCGGGACGATGTGATGAGAAAGTTCTAAGGTTGTGATGTGATGTTGCCACTAGGGATAAAACATTGATTCTATGTCTAAGGATGTAGTTGTCGATTACATTACGCACCATACTTAATGCAATTGTCCGTTGCTTAGCAACTTAATACTGAATGGGGTTCGGATGATAACCTGAAGGTGGACTTTTTAGGCATAGATGCAGTTGGATGGCGGTCTATGTACTTTGTCGTAATGCCCGGATTAAATCTCACTATATTTATCATATCATGTATATGCATTGTTATGCCTTTCTCTATTTGTCAATTGTCCGACCTGTAATTTGTTCACCCAACATGCTTTTATCTTATGGGAGAGACACCTCTAGTGAACTGTGGACCCCGGTCCTATTCTTTACATAGCATACAATCTACTGCAATTGTGTTTATCTGTTTTCTTTGCAAACATCTTCCACTCGATACGTTTAATCCTTTGTTACAGCAAGCCGGTGAGATTGACAACCTCAACTGTTTCGTTGGGGCAAAGTACTTTGGTTTTGTTGTGCGGATTCCACGTTGGCGCGAGAATCCCTGGTGTTGCGCCGCATCATATTTCGCGACCATCAACCTTCAACGTGCTTCTTGGCTTCTACTGGTTCGATTAAACCTTGGTTTCTTTCTGAGGGAAAACTTGCTACTGTGCGCATCATACCTTCCTCTTGGGGTTCCCAACGAACGTGTGAGTTACACGCCATCAAGC